>NC_143019.1:43845840-44040840 GCF_055824585.1 Amblyomma mixtum | reverse complement strand
AAGATATAAATAAATAAGGGGAAGAAAGAAGAACGGAAGAAGCAAAGAAAAAAGTTCCCGAACTTCTCGCTGTCGTACACGGGTCAACAGGCGGATGCAGCATGTTTTAACTGTATACGGTACGATGTGATCGCGCTGACAGTGGCTGGGACTCTACTTACCCGAGATACAGTCCCTTGTATATAAGTTCCGGGTAGAAACAAAACAACAAAATATGCCAACGCTCGTGAAATTTTTTTTGAGCGCGCTTCAAAACGCAAAACAAGCATGCAATATTCTACACTCGCGCAGGCAAACAAGGGAAGGGGCATGAGAGGCTCGTTATAAGTATGGGAGAAGCCAACAGCCACAGAAACCAAGGGACACAGGGGATTTTAATTAATTTATTTGTTTTGTGGTGTTGAGCAATTTAGAATATTACTGAATATGCTATCGCTTAAATCTAATTGATTAGAAAAGCAGAAGAAAAAACAACCACATGCCGCCGGTGGAAACCGAACCGACGACCTCCGAATTGCTTTTCTGCTTTTCTAATCAATTAACTTTAAGCGATAACATGTTCAGTAATAATCTAGATTGATCAGCACCACAAAATAAATAAATAAATCAAAATCCCCTGTGTCCCTTGGTTTCTGTGGCTGTTGGCTTCTCTTATATGTATATATATATATACAGGGTGTTTCACCTAAGACTTTCTGCAATTTTTAAAAATAAGCTATTTGAATTAGATGCGCGCTTTTTCTGGCATACCATTGTCAGTGGTGTACTACATCGTAATGCAGCTAAGACGTGCTAACTAGCAGGCTTGTTAACCAATATTTAATAGTTAACTTTTAAACTATTACCGTTGGGCTCCTTAATTATTGAGAGGCATGTAGCCCACCGTAAGTAATACCCATATCAGTTTTCAGAATTTCGAAAACGCGGTTACTCTTGGCGCTGTGGCCCAACAAATTTCGCCTACATCGCGCCAAAATACATGCGGTTTGAGAAGCTTGCAGGCAAAGCAACCTCTCCAGTGAACCTAACTCGTCGAGATAGCCAAAATTTGTTGGGCCACAGCGCCGAGGATAATCGCATTCTCGAAATTCTAAAAACGGATATGGACATTACTTACGGTGGGCTACATGCCTCTCAATAATTAAGGAGCCTAACGGTAATAGTTTAAAAGTGAACTATTAAATATTGGTTAACAAGCCTGCTAGTTAGCACGTCTTAGCTGCATTACGATGTACTATACCACTGACAATGCTATGCCAGAAAAAGCGCGCATCTAATTCAAAAAGCTTATTTTTAAAAATTGCAGAAAGTCTTAGGTGAAACACCCTGTATATATATATATATATATATATATACAGGGTGTTTCACCTAAGACTTTCTGCAATTTTTAAAATTAAGCTATTTGAATTAGATGCGCGCTTTTTCTGGCATAGCATTGTCAGTGGTGTAGTGCATCATAATGCAGCTAAGACGTGCTAACTAGCAGGCTTGTTAACCAATATTTAATAGTTAACTTTTAAACTATTACCGTTGGGCTCCTTAATTATTGACAGGCATGCAGCCCACCGTAAGTAATGTCCATATCCGTTTTTAGAATTTCGAGAACGCGATTATCCTCGGCGCTGTGGCCCAACAAATTTCGCCTACATCGCGCCAAAATACATGCGGTTTGAGAAGCTTGCAGGCAAAGCAACCTTTCCAGTGAACCTAACTCGTCGAAATAGCGAAAATTTGTTGGGCCACAGCGCCGAGGATAATCGCGTTCTCGAAATTCTAAAAACGGATATGGACATTACTTACGGTGGGCTACATGCCTCTCAATAATTAAGGAGCCCAACGGTAATAGTTTAAAAGTTAACTATTAAATATTGGTTAACAAGCCTGCTGGTTAGCACGTCTTTGCTGCATTATGATGCACTACACCACTGACAATGCTATGCCAGAAAAAGCGCGCATCTAATTCAAATAGCTTATTTTTAAAAATTGCAGAAAGTCTTAGGTGAAACACCCTGTATATTCGGCAACGAGCTCTCGGCGCGAATCCGTTTTCTACAAGCACCTACTTCGTTCTGTCTCTCAGCGAGCGTGACAATCGTACAGACAGAGAGAGCGAATTGAAAACAAAGTGACAGCAACAGGAGCGAGACAGCGACAACTTGAAAAAAAAAAAAAGTACTTTTAATTGTCCGCAGGGAGCGCGACACGGACCCCGAGGAACCTTGTGTGTGTGTGGCTCTAATTAGGCTCAGATGAAGCTAGAGCTGCTCGTTGGAGTGCGCAGTTCGTCGCAGCTGAGACAAATAGCCCCGGGGAACACGCTCATTAGTGGGTCCGACATCGACACTGACAGACTACGACAGTCGAAAGGAATGGAGAGCTCCTGGTCCACAGGTCGCTGTAAGAGCATACCTTGGGCTGTTGCGAACTGTAAGCCGTTTAGGGATGACAGAACTGCAGCCAGAGTAAACAATGAGTGTCGCAACTGTTGGGTGAGTGCCCTCTTGCTCTGCCGCTTCAAGCTGCCCAAAATGGAAACCAACTGGGCTCTCTGTACTATCCATCCTTCGTTAGTGACGAATAATAGGAGACAAACAGAGCAATTCACTTCGTCGACTGCTCATCATGGCTTGACAAACAAGTTCGCCTTTTCGGCGAATCTAATTTCTAAAAATGTGGGGGACACTTAAATTCAGCTTAGCAATATGACATGATAGTGTTAAAGGCTGCCTGCCGTCTGGAATAAATAAACCAGCCAAACGAGGAAGGCCAGTGAAGAAACGAAGCAGGGATGGCTCAATGGATAGAGCGCTCGGCTACTGAGCCGGAGTTCCGGTTACGAACCCGACCGCGGTGGCCGCGTTTTGATAGAGGCGATACGCACAGGCGCCAGTGTGCTGTGCGATGTCAGTGCGCGTTAAAGATCGAAAAGTAAGAAGGTCAAAATTATTCCAGAGCCCTCCACTATGGCACCCCTTTCTCTATTTCTTCTCTCACTCCCTCCTCTATCCCTTCCTTTATAAGGCGCTGTTCGGGTGTCCACTGAGATGTGAGACAACTACTGCGCCACTTCATTTCCTCAAAAACTAATTTTCAAGTTTTCAGTTTCACACTGCGATTGGACACTGTTCCTAATCCCTTGACTGGTTTGACTGGTTTATTTATTCAAGACAACTGACCCACATTGGAACTCTTCAACCTGCGGTCGCTTGTGGGTCCTCTGACGCAATCTTTCACAGTCACCGCCCATATTAATTGGCGGCGCTAATTAGCGACACCATTAACGAAGTGCTCCCGCAGTGTAATTGCCTACTGTGCGGTGTAAGGTGCTCGTGCAAGGCGTCTACTTATACTGCTGAACTAATGTTCCGCAGTGGCGTAGAGGTATAGCGTGCCCAGCTCCCGCTCCAAAGACCAACGGTTTTTCAGGTTGTCCCAGGTTTTCGGCCAGGCTTCCCGCCGAACGGGACCTTAAGGCTATGGCGTTAAGATCATACTCACCGTAATAAACAGCCTGACTACGTCCACTGCACGACAAAGGCCTCTCCAGTATCTCTCGAATTAACCCCGCCCTGTGCCAGCTGCGGCTACCCTATCTCCTTCAAACTTCTTCATCTCATCCGCCCACCTAACATTCTGCGTGACGTCACGTTTAACAGGAGCGTTGTGGGGTGTATGAAATTCTCGCGTGGTGTCTTGTGGCTGTGACGTCATGACCCTGTCGAGAGAGAGAGAGAAAAACTTTATTTACACAGGAATTCGGGGCACGCCCCAGGGTCCCCGCACGACCCCACTGCACTCAAGTGTTTATGTTCCTAAGGTCTATAACACTGGCAGCATGGCCGGTGGCGATGGTCTGCACTGCCGGGTCCTCCGAGCGCAGCAGGGTCTCCCAGTCCTCCCAGGTCTTGAGTTTCTCTAGGTCCCGCGGGGGAGGGTCCGCCGGGCAGAGGGAAAGGATGTGGAGGGAAGAAGCGAAAGGTTCTGGGCATAGGGCGCAAGCAGGAGTGGGGAAGGAGGGATGATAGTGGGTTAGGGTAAGGGGCGAGGGGAGAGTGTGGGTCTGTAATTTGCGCCAGAGTGTTGCGTGTGTGTTATCTAGGGAGGGGTGGGGCGGGGGGTAGAGCTGGCGTGAGGCTCTATATGCCTGGGTCAGCTCACTGAATGAGTCGACCAAACCAGATTTTCCGCTCACGGACAACGATTCCGACGTCAACGTCGGCTTTTTTGCGACACGGAGCCCTTAAAGGGCCACTGACCAGGGTCCGGACATTTTTGAAAAACAAGCCCACTGCATAGATGAGGCATCGAAGATAACCTCTACAAAATACCAGAGCCATGCGCGCCCCCAAAAGCTGCAAAAATTCAAATCAAAGCCCGTTCGTTCTTTCCTTCAACAAAAACGCCCCCGCCCCACTACTCTGAACCCCGTTGACGTCATGGGGTCGCTAAAGGCACTCCATTGGTGCATCGTTCTGACTGACGAGGTTGGGCGTAGCCTTGGCGTCGCGTCGTCTGCACAACGCTTACTGCAGCGCCTTCTGTTTTGCACATGCCTACAAACCCGCTTGAAGGAACAAAAAAAAAAACTGCGGAGGGAGCTTGCGGCGGCTGCCTTGAACCCTAGCCATAAAAAGTAAAAAGCAGTAGAACTGAGTAAGTTGGTTCGCCCCCCCCCCCCCCCCCCCCCTCCACCATGATCACGTCACGAGACGCTCTGCGTGCGCGCTCCCTTCTCAGTCTTTTTTTCTTCTATGCAAGCCCCCCAAAACAAGGTTTTAATTACTAGTACAGCAGAGCCTTCCCCTCGCTCGCCCACTTGACCGCTGCGCACACACACCGCTTATCCTTCGTGCATCTTGCGTACGCCTCGTCTCCAATGAATGATATGGGCTTTGGAGCGGAGAAAAGACACAAACACACAGAACACAAACACACATGGAGAAAAGCGAACGGGCGGTTGCCGGGTCCACGCTTCGCCGTGTGTTTCGAACACAACCGACTTCCGCCCGTCCGCTCGTGAAACGGTGGGGAGGCCTAAAAAGAAAATGAAAAGGTGGCTCGCTAACTGGGAATGACAAACAGATGTATGAAAGGATGCGCTCGCTAACAAGTCTAGCGGCGAAACACCGCGAGGAGACCCAAAGAGCAAAACAGAGAGGGTGTTAGGAAACCCGCAGTGCCCCTCCCCTCCCCTCGGACAGACCCAGTAGCAAAAACCAAGAATTCTATTGAAAGCGGGACCATGACGTCGACATGTGACGCACTCCACAGACACCACGCCTCCAGCTTACATCGGAGAAAGAAGGGGTGATTTTGCCTTGCCGAGCCTACTCGACGAGGAGCGGGAGAGAAAAATCTCGAGGAGGGAACGGAAAGAGAGGAGGCTCGCTCCAAGAGCGGTAGAGAGTGTTTGCGACCCGAGGGTGGTCAGTGGCCCTTTAACGTCGTCGCGTAAAAAGGCCTTTGAAACGCTGCTGAAGACGACACGCTGATATATGACTGCATGACGCAGGATTCGTCTCGCTACGGCAGGGTCATGTATGTAGCCGAGGCGTAACGTCGTGCTCTGAACGTTGCACGTATGTGGAAGGCAAGAACTATACAAAATTGTAACAAGTCGAACTGACAGTGAATGCTCACGAGACGCTGAACGCAAATGTTCCGTGCGATAACACGCTCGAGCCTGTGCCAACGCATTTCTCACTCGATATCCCATTTTTCATACATTAGCCGAAGCCAAGCCACAATCGTCTTCCCCTCATGCATAGCAGCAGCATTCAAAGCAGATGCAGCTATGAAAAAAAGCACAGGTTGAACCACCTAGCGCTCATCATGCACCAATTAAGGAGCACGTCGCAAGCGCAAAATAGCACAGAGGGTAAAACAAAAGTCTAGAACGACTGAACTGTGCCTTCCGCAGCTCCCAAAGCCGCTGCGACCAGGAAGGCAAAAAAAATGACGATGAAATCTTATTAGTTTAACTGGACATGCTTACACCCAGGCCATTTTTAATCATATGTTATCGCTAGATATCGCGTGTTCAGCCCGAAACACGCCCAGAACATGTTCTAGACGAGCGTTTTGCCCTCTGTACATACGGTACGCTTCTTAATGCATCCTAACACGGTACACCACGAACCTCACAAAGCCAGAAGCCCCGAGAGGCGTATAAAAGAAAAAAAAAAATCTTTCTCGGCACAGGTGTAGGCGACGAAGTGTGCACGAATTTCGCCATTATGTATACTGGGCGCATAAAAGAAAAAGCCACGTGTTTCGTTAGCCGCGTAATTTGCGCCGTCGTTGGCGACAATTTGATTTACAGCCCGCAGGTGCTGCGCTAAAGTCAGAGTTGAGAAAAATCCCGAAAAAAATTAAGCGGTCTATATAGTAGACGGAGGCTCGTTGGAGGGCGAGGGCATTAGAGGAGAGAGACTATATTATAGCGACGTGCATTTCTTTACGAACTTGCGTTGTCTTGCTTGGTACACCGGCAAAACTTTGCAAGCGTCGGAGAAAACTTCCGTTAACGTCTACATCGTCTACTGCTCATTTAATTTTTTTTCCATGCTCTTACACACTCACTCCTATGTAGACTAACGTTAAAGACATGATCATATATACTACAGTGCCGACGCGCATTAAAACAACTTTCTTTTAGTGCAAATCACAGTCCCTTGAAATATGGGAATAAACGAAATGGGGGGGGGGGGGGGGGGGGGGGGGGGCGTAATGCTTAGTTCTGTAAAGTGGCTACATCAAGAGATGATTTTTAACGGACGATCAAAACATCTTTACGTCTGTCTTACGCACATACTGAATAAGTTCCTGCAAATGCATCTTTACTGTCACAAAAGTGGGGGCAGGACATATTGCGCCTGTTTGTCGGCGGCACACAAATATACACCAGCACTGTGACGTCAACCTTTACACTCGCTCACAATAACCATCTTCCACAACGCTTATTCTTCAGGGCGTCGTCATCTTATTCCGTGACAAACGACATTGACTCTGCCGCATCTGCATTGTTCGAAGTTTTAGAGTTTCCTTCTGTTCCATTTCTTGCTAGAGCTTTGTCAAATAATGTCTTTGGAAATACTGGCACAGGAAACCTTTCTCTTCCTGAATTAAGCTATTTTCGTCTCATATTAGGCGCCTGAGACGTCTTTAGTTTATCTCAAGGTGATTAAAGGTTGGTACACCACTTTTCGAGACAGCTGTTGTTGAAGTTCCGCCTCAAGCCTCTCCATGGCATACAACTTAGAATGCAGCGGCTTTCCCCCGTCAAAGGACCCGGAGTGAGCCGAACTTCCTCCGGCGTACAGAAACCATGAATGGCGACCAGCGAGTGCAAAAAAAGAAGAAAAAAAAGACAACAAATACTGGCTAGATTGCTCAAGGCGAAGGGTCCCATCGCCGCGGTCAACATTATCGCCGTCCGAGAAATGTGAATTGCATGCAGGGGAATGGTGTCTGCCGGAGTATCACGCGTCCGTCGCGACCACTCCGCTCTTTTCCTGACAGCAGGTTACCTCTTTACGTCGCGTAGCATTTCAAAGTCCAACTTGGTCCCCTTAAATGACTATAGTCGCCTAACTTTATTGCCTGTCTTTTTGCTTTCTTTCAAATGATGCTTTAAACTTTCGAATACATGGATCACCGCGTGGTTTTCGCCTAGGACTGGTAAATAATACACAATTGAATTTTTCCTATCATCCGAATTCAGTTTCGGTTTTGTCCACCGAACGACGGCTGTGACGTGTAGTTGATGTTTAAGTCACGGGACGCACGAAAAAAAAAAACAGCACTATGAATACTGATATAAAGTTTGAACTCACTACAGCACTTAAACCAGCCTACTTGAATACCTAGAATTACCACAAAGGACATATCAGCAGTTGTATCGCCATTGCTTTTTTTTTTCGCGCCTCACGTGACTTAAACATCAAGTTCACGTCACAGCCATCGTTCGGTTGACGAAGCCAGAACAGTGTCGAGAAGAAATTCAATTAAAGTTATCCAGCGGTTATACGGGAATACCGCGGGGTGCTTCATTTATTCCAATGTCTAGCGCGTTGTTTGAAAGAAGAAAACAGGCAAGCAAAAACTGGGTGTCTGTAATTTCAGCTCGAACATTCAAACCGAGCCACGTATCGACCAGAGTTTGTTCTCCGCAAAATGCTTCTCTTTCTTTAACTACGGCTTTCCATAGCTCCCTGCACGGTCCCACATTTCACCCGCCTTCCGTCCTCCCTGCATCTGCGTCGATGTGGTATACGGAGTATTCTGCCTCTTGCAGCGTCGCTTGCTACAGACCGCGGCGAGCGAACGCACGCTGGGCAGCAGCAGCGGCCGTGCTACACCGAGAACCTCGGGTGCGCGCTATCAATCGCTTCGGCTTCCCCATTGTTCGTCTTTATGGCCCCCGCACACAGCGTCCGAGCGTGAATACCGCACTGGGCGACAGAGGAAACGGGAGGACCATAAAAACGCCGCCGCCCGCCGCCTCTTCGGCACGCAGCGACCGACGGAGCCGCTGTCGATGCTTCACTACCCCCTCTATGCTGCCCCCCCCCCCCCAATTTTTTTCTCTTATTTTTGTTTTTCTTTCGCTGAGCGCAGCGTTCTGCGACGACGTGGCTGCTTTCGCTTTTCAACCAGAACGCCCCCCCCCCCCCCCCCCCCCCCATTCCCCCCTCGCCTGTCCTTTATATTTTTCTTTCCAGGGCTTCTGGAAACGCGTCTTCAGGGTGAGGAAGAGGAGGTTCTGGGAAATGGAGCATAGGGGGTGTTGGATGGAGTTGGGGGGGGGGGGGGGGGGTAGAGGGAGAGGGAAGGTTGTTAAATGCTGGGAACTTAGGTGGCCGGCAGGGCTTTGGAGGAAAGTTGAGAGCGGTGAAAGCGAGAGCTGTTTGTAACCACATCCTAAGAACAACTCAAGTTTGCAAACAGGTATACCGAGGTTATTCATCAAAACAAAATGTAGCGAACAGCTAGGCAAGTGAGAAGAGGAAACTTCGTTTTTGAAAAGCATGTGTTTTCAGGCTTGAAAAAAGGAAAGTAAGGCGACTGAGTGAGAGAAACCCAAAAACTCTCTCGTAAAGAGGCTAGTGTGGTAGGTAGGGATAACAGAAAAGAGACAGTTGCTGAAAGTACAGCCCATGTGACAGTTTTCCCTCGGAATAATTTCAAAGAATCGGTCAAATCAGAGAGGAGCCTTGAGTGAGGAATGCTTTATCCGGCTTAAAGCCGACTAAAGATAAATCAGTTGGCATATTGAAGGAAGAAATTTTGGCACAAACAAAACAACTAAATTGGTTGGTTTGGTTTATAAGGTTTAACGTCCCAAAGCGACTAAGGCTATGAGAGACGCCGTAGTGGAGGGCTCCGGAAATTTCGGCCACCTGGGGTTCTTTAACGTGCACTGACATCACACAGTCGCTCGGTAGACGACACACTTTTTTTTTTTCTAAATGACCAAAAAAGTGTGTCGTCTACCGAGCGACACCAACCATCTCACGCTAGATTGTTTGTTCCGGGGCAAGAGAAGGGATAACAAGGGGGAAAGCAAGATAAAGAGGAGGTGACCTGAACAGTAGACGCAGATAAAGGCCATAGCAGAAGTCGAGATCGAGACGACATAAAACAGACGTATGAGGCCCCGTCAAACGTATACTGCCGATCCAGTTCGCCCCGCTTCCAGTTTGTCTTCTCCTTCACCGTTACAAAGTAGAGGATAATAAAAGTCCTCCTTCCTGAACCTAGTCACTCGTGCATGGCCCCAAACAATGCGTGGGCGTATACCCCGGACCAAGCAGAAACCGCCAGCATCAAAGCTCACCAACGAGAGAAAATCCACGGAAACTAAAACCCCGGAGCCACTGGCGGTTATAAACACTGCCATCTGCACCCCGGTAGCCGCGGCCATGTGACAACGGTCTCCCGCGGTCTCCAACGGTCTTCTAGGAGCTGCTGCAGCGACTTTATGCGTGGCAACCGTGCATTTCAAAGAGATATCTGAGCCCGTCCCACTATCGACATCTGCCATCTTCATGGTACCGTACATAAAATAAACGGGATAGGGGGTCCTGCAGAAAGCCTAATTGTTCGCCTCAGGCTGTCCAGAGGCCTTCTTTGGTCCGTAGTCGTCCTTGGGCTTTGTGCCGTAAGCGCTTCCGAGCGTCGCTTTACCCTTTATAGGGCGAATGCTTTTTCAGTGCCCGGCTCGTAACGTGTCTTTTGCTTTACCTGCTCCTTTCGCCGCCACGCCCCTTTCTCGTCAAAGCTCGCAGCATATAGCGTTAGTGCACGTTCGTTTAACGACGCGGTTATGGATGAAAAGACGGCGCGGCGTTAAACGCTTTATGTCGCTACGACGGGGTTCACAGAGGGAGCCATTTCGCATTCAACCGGTTCACCCCTCGATCGCTTACTTATCTGCTCCTTCGTTACGTACCGCCGCTGAGTGGGGACTGTGAGGAGATTGGGAGATTACGCTCGCTGACGGCCGGGGAGCTCCGTATCACAGATTCACAAACTATGCAGTAAAAGACCCGAAAGCGCGTGACAGGACGCACTAGGGCAGGCTCTGGGGCAGATTAACCTTTGCTTTTTTCTACTTATTCCGAGAGGGTAAGGAGAAGGGCTGATAAGTGGGACAACCGTAGACTGAAAAAAAAAAAAAAACAATCTCCCCTATATTAAACTCTGGTTTTTTTGCACAGCCAGTCAAAAAGAGCTAGAAGCAGCAGCTTCGACTCTTGCTGTTTATGAAATGCAAAGAAATTCACAAAAAGAAGAAACTCCCAGAGCGGTTGCCACTGTGTAACGTGATATTCAGCGACAGCTGTTGAGGTATTACTCACTCTCCTCATACCACGCGGTTACCACTATTTGACTTCTACCCGTGGAAACCTCCCTCTGCGCATTCATCAGCTCTCGCCATACAATCATCTTTATATGGGAACCCCCTCCGGATAGTTACCGCAAACCACCTTCTGGTTGAGCACTCCGCTCTCGTCATACTATCCTTTCACGCTAAACGCACTACAAATGGTTCCGATGGTCGCCATCCTCAGATTACTCCTCCGATCTCACATCTGTCACGTGAACCGTGTCGCGCTGCCGCCATAGAACCTGAGAGGCAGTACGGAGGGTATGCAAAAAGTGAAGAAACTGCTCGGAGACATGAAGCCGCGGTTATGAACCCAACAAGAAGCCACCGCAAGCAAGGAAGGCGATCTGCAAAGGCGTAAGCAAACGGGCCCAGATCCGGAGGCCCGCCGCTGTGGCTAAGCTAGGGATCATGGCGTTCGGCAACTGGGTACGAGGTTGCGGGATCGAATCCTGGCTGCGTGCGTGATATAACTATTAAACTACTCGTACACCTACTGCAACAACTAGCGTTACTACTACGACTACTGCGCACCAGTGATGTGAACCGCCATAACCTGGCTGATCTAACTAGCGACGCAGAAAGAAACCCTCGTGGGTGCGCTAACTTGCCTTATGCACGTTGATAAAATAAAACCTGGCACATCTTGATGTGTTTGCAAGGCTGAAGCCGCGCGTTGTATTGGTAAAGTTTCTTCGTAGAAGTTGTGACTGTAGTACCACGTCGTTGGGACGCTCAGAGCATTAAGTGCTAACAAAATTATTACAACTGTCATGACCACTAGCCGACTTAAGTACATAGCAGGACAGAGAATTCTTCCTGTGGCGTCCGTCCCATTACGCCCGTCCTGCGCTATAGCCGCATCCGTTCTGACTGTACAATCTGCTAACTTAACCCCATCCGCCTTCGCGGTTATCTGCCGCCGACGACAACGTTAGCTTTCCCTTGGTATCCACCCCCTCACTCTTAACAGACCAGCGGTTGTGTATTCTGCGGATTACATTCCCTCTACCCGTAAGCTTACATGCACCTGCAAACGCGCATTGCAGCTTAACGCAGTACGCATACCGCCGCACAGGCCAATATAGAAGCACACGCACAAGCCAGCGTTCCCATCATTATAATCCATACGAGTGCGGAAATTAGCGCACACAAGAAAACACTCTCTCAAGAGCGCGCAGACACACCATGCAGCGCACACAGCACGCTCGCAACGCTCAACAAAGGCCGTTCAAGGCAGCGGTCGGCGCAGAGCAGACCGTGAGCGCGTGCTATTTTCTTCTCCAATCACAGGGAAGAGGAGAGAAACGCTCGAATTACAATAATTTCGCCGTCACTGGGCGCCAGTCGCGGTCTCCGTCTTTTCTCTCCGCCTTCCGTTCCTTCTATCTACGAAGCTGCCGGCAAAGTCGTGCTCTAAACGTGGAGCGCGCGTCAGCCAATCTCGACAGACACCCCCCTTCACCCTCGCCCCCCCCCCCACCCCCCTTTACACACACACGCGCGCACATGAACGCACACAACGAAAGCCAGTCTTTATCTTTTCTCCTGCCAACGTTTTTTCTTTTGGGCCCCGGCGCATTTTGAGTTTTCCCTTCGCACTGGCGCCGCGCACGCGTGAGCGCCGGGGCTTAATTTTATGCCGCCTCGGACACACAACGACCCTCCAAGGACGTCTGCGCCTCAGCGCGAACTCGGCCGCGGGAAGGCCGGCGCAATTCAGCGGCGGTGATCATCGGCAACTGCTGACGTCGCCGGCGCTGCACAACGGCCCCTTCGCTCTGGTTGCTGCCTTCCCCTCATCCGCCCCACTTCTCTTTGTTACGCGATTCGGTCTGTTTTCGAATGCAGCCATGGCCCACAGGCCGCCGGTGCCTTTTGTTTCGGGATCCTTCGCAGTTCCAAGATGGCGCGGCTGGTTACAAAGACTGCGAATTCGTCTCAGGGTCGCCACTTGGTATATTAAGGCGAAAGACTTTAATGGCTCATACTGTCGTCCGTTAGCAGAGGGGGACACACCGTTGGCAGCGTTTAACTCGTGTTAACTCGGGAACTAAAAAGTATATGAGAAAACGAATGGCTGCTTCAGATAGAGGAGGAAAAAATGAACCTAGAAGCCAAGTTTGATGACTGTATATTAATTAGGTAATTAATTATAGGCAAAAACGTCGAAATTGCGCCGAAATAGCGCGGACGTCGATATAGCCACGGGAACGGTGTGACGTCACATCCACCGGCATCGTCACGGCATAGAGAACATTATTACAGAAAGGTCGGAAAAACGTCGGATTTGTGTCAAATTAGTGGAAAAAAGTGTAATTAAGCGTAATTAACACTTAAGATCCCCGAAAGATTTACAATTTGATTATCGATATAGCCACGGGAATGGTGTGACGCCACATCCACCAGAAGTCGTCATGGCATAGTGCCCTCGGCTTTCGCCTCTCAACACTATAGTTGCAAAGTGTCCTTGCAATTTTTTTCCTGCACATTCACATTCTTTTTTCCACCTCGTGTGCAGCACGCAGCCTACTGCGTTGTTTAGTTGTTCCCGCGCACGAAGCTTAAGCTTTCCGGTTATGGCTGCCACTAATTTTATGGCAGAATCGTCTTCATTTCAGAGCCGACACTGTTTGCTGTTTCCAGCCTATAGTTATGTTGCTTTGGTGTTCCTGGTGACTCGGCCAAGAGGTGAACCACGCACCTTATCGAGTGGTTTATACACTGAAGGGCTTGTCCAGGCACAAGACACGGTGGCGCCTCGAGCAGACGACATCTGAAGGCGAGATGAACGCCTCCAGATGTCGTGGTGACCGCTAGAAGTTGACTAGTTGAAGGATATTAAAAACTAACAGGAAGAATAGTAGGGCTCGATGTACACCAGAAGGAATATCACACAGCTTGGTTAACTGGCTGTTTCCAACACGATAAGCAATAGCGCACGCTGTAACGGTCCAGGGTTGAAGACGAGCTAGAAGCAATGTATAGCTCTTCGAAAACACTCACGTGACCTCTTGACTGAACGTCTGCTAGCGCTGGAGCCGTGCCTCAACGCGTTCAAAGCAACCAGCTAGCCCAGCATTCTCCGCTACGCGACAGTACGCTTAGGACGGCCTTCGAAGAGCACGAAGAGCAGTGTACGCACCAACGAACAAACATCCCTGAGGCCTTTACACTGCGTCTCTCTGGCATAATAGAAGCAGTAAATTAACGTTACCGCGGCGGCCGCGTTTCGGTGGAGGCGAAACGCAAAAGGCGCCCGTGTGCTGTGCGATGTCAGTGCGCGTTAAAGATCCCCAGGGGGTCGAAATTATTCCGGAGCCCTCCACTACGGCACCTCTATCTCTCTTTCTTCCTTTCTTCTCCCACACCCTACTTTATCCCTTCTCTTATGGCGCGGTTCAGGTGTCCCCCGAGATGTGAGAGAGATACTGTGCCATTTCCTTTGCTCAAAGTCCAATTCCAGTAAATTAACCCGCGCTATAACGATCACGATAACGGCATCGGGGATGACAGTGTATCGGCTGCTGGAGCTAAAAATCTGTCAACAAATCACTAAGCTACAGCAAGTCGTATGAAAAGCTGCTTTCACTTTTATTAATGGGGCGCTGACGACGAACTGCAGTAGTCGTGCATCGACACGTTACCTCGCTCTAAAGAAAACAAGCTGTTTTAACCGAAAGCGGAGGTTTTAGCCAGAAAAGGCAAAAAAAAATAAAATAAATACAGGTGTCGTCTCAAGCGGCTGCTTTCCAAGAAAAACTCGGTTGGTCAGGACATGGTCAGGACAGATTTGTACTCGAATCTCTGAGGCTTCACTTTACCATTCAGCTCCAAACGATGATCACAAAGTTGCTTTTCGGTCTTGAATTCATGAATTTGAGTCAAGTGGAGAAGAAATTTTAAATCCATTTTCCCCAGCAATAAATACGTTCTTGCTGCCGAGCGACCATGAACATATCAAGAAAGAGCCATATAATGATTTTTGCAAGAATAAAATTGCATGGAGTCATCCTGAGTGTCCTTTTAAAGCGTTCAAAGGCTGCGCCTTGTTTCACAAAGTGTCGCGACGGAAAAACTCGCGTCTGACGCAGTCTAGAGTGGCTAATGTATGCACATTATAAAACACTGTATCGATCGGTTCCTCGTTGCTTGCCACGGGGCGCCGTAGGCGTCTGTCTTCCATCAAAGGGCGAACAGCGGCAGCAACCTTGGAGTGCCACGCCTATCAGCTGTCCGCGCAAAGCGGCGAGGAAGAAGCCTGGAGAGCTCACGCATCGAGTCGGCGGGAAAGTCGGACGGCAGCGGGCAACCAGCGGTGTACGACGCCGACAAAGCCGACATATACGCGTCTCCCGCTCGGACTGTCGGCTTAGCCTGCTCATTATCGGCCCTACTTTTTAGATAAGAAAAATGAGTCGGAGAGTTTGACAGTGGCGTCTCTGATACGCATCCTCGAAAGTGAGGCTGAGGAGGGCTGCGTCTGCAGAAACTTTTATCATAATCATCGTCATGATCATCATCAGCTACCTGACTACGCCCACTGCAGGGCACAGGCCTCTCCCATATCTCTCCAAATTAACCCTGTCATTGGCCAGTTCCGGCCACGATATCCCCGCAAACTTCTTAATCTCATCCGCTCACCTATATTTCTGTCGCCCCGTGCTACGCTTGCCTTCTCTTGGAATCCACTCCGTTACCCTTGAGGACCACCGGCTATCTTGCCTTCGCATTACATGGCCTGCCCAAGCTCATTTCTTCCTCTTTCTTTCTTTTATATCGTTACATAAATGGGAGTAGCGCAAAGAGAGAGAGAGAGTGAGCGAAGGAATGAAAGGCAAGGAGGTTAAGCACGCTTAGCCCTTTGGGTACTCTATTCACGGGGAGGAAAATAAGAAGCGCGAAATGGAAATTTCCGTTCTTCAGTTCAAATATGTTAACTTGGACGAGCAAAAAAAATTCGGGGAGCGCAGAAGCAAGGGGGAGGGGGGCGTTACGTGACATTACGTGACTGTCGGGCGGCCAGCGCCCCCAAGTAAGGCTCTATATGAAACCGCTCTCTTTGCTATATATTGCGTTTCTGTCCTGATCCGGCTCGGCAGCGTAGTGGTCATGGCGCTGGGCTGCTTAGCCCGAATTGTGGAATCGAATCAAGGCCTAGGCGGTTGGTAGCATTTTGACTGATTTGAAATACGAAAAACGTTTGTGTTCTGTGTTTTGCCAGCGCTAAGGTCTCCAGGTTATCAAGACTATTCCGGAGCCCTCCACTGAAGCGCCTGTTTCCCTCTGCCTCCTTTCAATCCCGTTTTCACGCCTCCTCGCAGTTCCAGGTGTCAACCGAGGTGCGTGAGAGTTATTAATGAGACAGCATTAGAGTTGCCATCGCACCAAAGCCTCGTTGGTGTCAGAGAGGAAATTAGCTGATTGGTCGAGAGATGTCACGGGACTTTGTGACGTCATCAGAACATGCCCTGATTGGCAGCTCTGATTGGTCGTGACAGGTGGCGTGGTCTCGTGATGTAACGACAACCTGTCCTGATTGGTCTAGAAAGGTCACATGACACTGTGACGTCATCAAAGCTCCCGAAGTGGCAGGTGGTACTCCTTACCAATTGTGAGCAATCTGCCAACCGTGGCAATTGAATTAATGATTGGTCCAGAGAGGTCCTGTGACGTTGTGACGTCATCCCAGCCTGCCTGCCGGGTTGTTAGCAACCGATTTCTAGACAGGCCCCGCCGCGGTGGCTCAGTGGTTACGGCGCTCGGCTGCTGACCCGATAGACGCGGGTTCGATCCCGGCCGCGGAGGCCGAATTTCGATGAAGGCGAAATTCTGGAGGCCCGTGTGCTGTGCGATGTCAGTGCACGTTAAAGAACCCCAGGTGGTCGAAATTTCCGGAGCCCTTCACTACGGCGTCTCTCATGGCCTCAATCGCTTTGGGACGTTAAACCCCAATAAACCAAACCATATCTAGACAGCAACTTATATAAAGAATCGAAATATATAAAATAATAAAAAAGTGATATATGCAAATGTCGGCGCCGTCATGATATTTCGGATTCCTGCTACATGCAGCTAGCATTCCAAATAAATATGGCAGTATGTACCGAAAATTGCGAAGAAACTGACGCAAACACACACAGAAGGTGCAATAGCAGCTGCGACGAATGTGAAATATAGTGCTATCGCATTCCAGTGTTGAGGTGACTTAAGGACTCCCATAGATTTTTTTTTCTGCCTTCCTTTCTTCCATACAGAATTTGTATTTGTGTCATGCGTCGACAAGGGAGGGCAGTTTCACGGACACAGAAACTCGGTCTTTCGATCGGGTTCAGCAGGATGCACGGCTGGGCGAGTTGGTTCTTCATATCGGTTAATGCATCTCGGCTTATATTCGTATAAATACGGTATCCTCTGAAGTGTCTTGCTCGCACTGCCAAGCTCGTTTCACGAGGTCAGTTCTCGGCGCGCCAGGCAGTCTTGGGCAAACGGAGTGTGACGCGGAGGCACGTTGGGCGGAATGAGAGGCAGGTGGTTAGATGACGTCAGCATCGCGGTTGTGGCCTGTCTCGCGTCACTCGTGCCACAATACTGCGCTAATGACTGCGACCTGGCGCCGGTAGAGGCGGTGGACGCGGGTCACACCGCGAAAGCGTCATGTGTCATTCCGCATAAACGGCAGCAAGACGGCGTCAGGAAGGCAGAGCCTGTGTGATTTGGAGGCCGCACAGGACACGCGTCGCGGCAGCGTCTTTTATGGGCTGTTCAGAACGAATGAACGAAAAGAGGAAGGAAGGAAGGAAGGAAGGAAGGAAGGAAGGAAGGAAGGAAGGAAGGAAGGAAGGAAGGAAGGAAGGAAGAGAAGAGGGAAGAAAGAAAGAAAGAAGACAGGGAGGAAGGTCGGTGGGAGGAGGGAATTAACGTAAAAACTTATGTACCGTGATTTTCGGTATACGTTCTGCACCCGCAGGGCTGAATTTTGGCTGAATATTTTTTTTTCACTAGATTGCCTACACCCGTTGCATATAGAATCGGGTCGGGCATTTCATGCCATATTGGGCGATTTTGAAAGAGAAGCTCGTGTATAGTCCGCACCTATAGATAGTCTGCAACGTCACAAATGTTATCTTTCAAGCATGTGCATGTAATGGGCTGTAATGGGCCCCACCGACCTAGAGCTTCTGTCACCGACGCTTACTGCATTGGCTGACCTTTAGAATACAGCGCGCTACCGACAAGAGTCAAGAGCAGCTATTGTTGGTGTGGCTTAAATATTTCGTTTTCACGAAGCCACGCAAAGTCTAACATAAAATAGTGTAACCAAAAGTGCAGTGTAACAAAAAATATAGTCTAGCAAAAAATATGTGGAACTGATTGAAAATATTCTATGGGAACGCTGTTAAAAGTCCTGCTGGTCACTTCGGCTGCTCAAAACGCTACCTCAAAGGCCCTCTTCTGACACGCAAACGTGTCGCCCTGTACAGAATGCCAATAAAGGCGTTTCAAAGGGAGCGCCAGTTGACCCCTTTGTTAGTTTCCGCCGTCTATAGACCAGATTTTTGAGCCTCTCCTGGGCGCGGCCATTTTGCACCGACTGGCGCGCCGCGGTGCGGGCGTTTCTTTGGGGACTGCGGGGCTGCGGCAGTTCCGCGGCCGCGCCTGCATATAGCCGCGCTTCGGGCGCTAAAAAAACATTGTCGAGCATACTTCCGCTGCGTGGCTGTGTTGCAGGAAGTATTTACGTTATCAAAGCGATAACATTGACGCGTTTTAATGACATTTAGTTTGACATTCAGGTTAATTGTGCCGGCGCTTAGAACGCGCTCGTGCTTAATCGAATTCCGTCTTGGTGCTCCACCGCAAAAAACTTTTTATTCAATATCAAGAATTAGGTGTGCGGCTAGTATGCAGTTCCAATTCCCATGCACTCTTATTCCTTCCTGCCGGCCATAAAGCCCCCCCCCCCCCCCCCCCCCCCCCCCTTCCACAAACGGCTTTCTTGTTGCCGCGCCAGTTTATCAACAAATTACCGCTGTGAGCTCAACTGAGTCGCAGCGCCAACAGAAAACAAATTTTGTCATGGTTTATGCAACCTTGTGCATAAAAACGTGCTTTCGCTTAATTTATAAAAGCTTGAATAGATATGAGCAGCTAATCCAGCTTTCACTAATTCTGAGGTCCGAAGTCGCGTTATGTTATTCAGGAGCTCTCGCCGCGTGTGAGAGCGTTGCGTAGGCGTTTGGCTAAGTGTGGAAAATGTAATGAAATCGCGCATATTTTCCTATGAATAATGTGGATACCGCACCGCTGCGGTGGCTCAGTGGTTACGGCTCTCTGCTCTGGCCCAAAAGACGCGGGTTCGATCCCGGCCGCAGCGGCCGAATTTCGAAGGAGGCGAAATTCTAGAGGCCCGTGTACTGTGCGATGTCAGTGCACGTTAAAGAACCCCAGGTGGTCGAAATTTCCGGAGCCCTTCACTACGGCGTCCCTCATAGCCTGAGTCGCTTTGGAACGTAAAACCTTAATAAACCAAACCAAGCTAAGGTAGATACCAACAGCAGAAAGATACTATAGATAAACCTTTACCCCCCAGATACCTCTGACATGTGTGCGGAAAAAGCAGCTGAAATCGGTAGCGGTCGTGCTTACAATCCTGTGCATGAAATGTTCTGAATGGGAACAAGAGCAAGCTCAGCGCAAGGATGCTGAACACGTACTGGTGATCGAAAACACGCGCTCCGTCGGGACAACCTTCAGTCTGCAGCTCGCCTATCCAGTTACTACTCCACTGAGTCAAGTCAATAGATCTACATTCTAATGCATAATATTATCATAGATGATATCGCACGTAAAAGGCGACAACAAACGACACGACAGCGCAGAAATCTGCTTCGAAGTGCCGGTTTCCAGTCCGTACACTACCTGGTCGACTACCCTCGGATGTCACGTTAACGAGTAACTGCGCACAAGATAACCGCAGCACTGTCTGGAAGAGGGCAAATGTGAGTAGTGACGCACAGCACACACCCTCATACGTTAGCTGATGGAGCACAAAACGGCAGAAGCGAACACGTAAACATGCGTTCTATGCGCGGCGCCGGCGCGACCCGCAGTCCCTCGGGCCGCGCGCGCCGACAGATGGCGACTGGCTTCGAGAGTAGGCGCGCGTCCGCAGCCTGCGTGCGAGGGTAAAAAAATCTGGTCTATAGCGTTACCGCTTAGTCTCCTCAACGCAAAAAAAGAAGAATCTCTTGGCAAGCAAACGTATCGGCCATGCTGCACAAAAACGGAAAGACCTTTCTTACACTGGTGGTTATCATCATTCCCTTTCCCTCTTTCCTTTCTCCCCTCCTTTCCGTTCCCTCCCCGAAGCGTGGTTTCACTTCGCTACCCCTGCCTCTTCTTCCGCGAGCCAGTTCTCAGCTCGCCCTCACCGGACTCCAGAGCGCGTGTTGCTGCTGCCCAGGCGTCGCATTATTATACCGGTCCCGCAGCAATTGCATAGATGTTCACCTTGCGCGGCGACCGGCAATTTTGCGCGTGCACGCTGGCCACATGCGCTCTCGCAGCCGCGTGTGAGTTATATCATCGCCTTACGCGTATGGTCGACCCCCCCCCAATTCCCCTTTTCCTCTGTCCTCTATCTCGCTCCAGGTCAGGTCCGTTCTGCCGCTGCTTGCCTCTGCACGCCTCTTATCTTCGCTGCTTGCTCGCTTTTTTATCTGCTCTCTTTTTCCCCTCTCGCCTCTGCGACGACCTTGTCCGGCCTTCCACAGCCAGTAACGCGTTCGCACCGGCGCGGGCATCAACTAGTCGTGGATGGGTGATGCACGTTGGATAAGCCTTAGTTGGGGTAGCCTGCGGAGCAGTTGCCGCGAAGCTGCGTGATATAGGCCGAGACTAGGCGCAGCGGACGGGCTACTCAGCGTTAAAGTGACGCAGCGTTAAAAAGAGTAGCGTCACTTTAACGCTAGGCCAAATTTAAGTCGGCATGTATTGATAGTTTACCGGTGACTAACGATAAAGCCTATGCGTTCACTGAGAACGGAGTGTTCATGACCTAGAAAAGGCTGAAATTTAAATGCAGATGCTGCCACTGGCGGTCGTTTTCCGCAAGTAAACCAAGGCACCTTCGACTGCTCGCCCGCAATGTAACTGTACAGTCGTGGTCTACCCCTGGAGGTTGGACCAACTTCATGTACCATTCGGCCTCCCCCGCGGTGATACTACGCTGTTGTACCGCCTGTGGCTGGGAGTGGCGTTCACAAACGCCTACTCCAATCTCATCGCAATTCCAGTCTCTGCAGCGTGTGAGCAGTGTGATGAAACGATCGGACACCTCCGCTGTGACTACCCTCGCTTTGAGCGAGAGCGCGGTTTCCTGACTGCTACTCTGTACCGCTTGGACTCGCGTCCTCTAACAGTCCAAGGTTCTGGGGCCTTGGACACAACCTTCCTCACAAAGGAAAGCGGTGAAAGCGCTCCTGAGATTCTTAAAGGATTCGGGGTTGTATTCCCGTGTCTATAATCTTTAAGTTTTTAGTGCGCGCCGTCTGTCCCCTTGACATAGTGGTCGATGGACACTCGAAAAATTAATTTAATTGCCGCTCTTTTTCTTTTTTCCCCTTTGTTCCCCTCCCCAAGTGTAGGGTAATCTACTGGGCATCGCTTGGTTAACCTCCCTGACTTTCCGTCCATTTCTCTCTCTCTCTCTAACCGCAAGTAAACAGAGGGGCTCGAAGATATTAGTCAGAGATCCTTGAGGATGGGCTATATCGCCTGTAAATTCAAAACGGGGATCACGGAGTCCTTCTCGGTCTTGACGTCACAAGTGCGACCCGAGCGCGGAATATATAAAATTCCATTTTCTCAGCAGTGAACAGGCATTTTGCAGTCGAACAAACATTAACATAGCCAGAAGGAGCCAAGCAATCGATTTGTACTCAAGAACAAAAACAGAAACAAAACAGATCACGCCAGTAAGTACTATAGTCCAGCCGTATTTAATATATTACCAGCCCCTGTGTTACATCCAAGCACAAGAGGTGAGATTAAGGGCATTTAGAGCATCGGAAATCTAAAATAATGTTTTTTGCACAATTTTAAATTTAATGTTCCTGGAAAAGTTTTGCGCACTTTTCTGGTGACCCGACTGCTAGACACTGCCAGTCAAGTTAGCAGGCCAGTCATCTGCATTTATTACTCTTACGCACAATAAAGAATGCACTGCACTGTACTCTATTGAGCGGAGCTATCCTCAGCGCCCCATTAATTCCTTGCTAGCAGCTTCTCGCCTCTGTTTTCCTGATTTAGATTGAGTTAAGGTTTACTGATCCATGTACTGCCGCTATACACGCACAATATGAAGGACGCGTATAGAAATACTCGTTGTGCGGCCAAAACTGTGTTTAATACCCCGGTCCCACTATCAATCTAATGCCATTCGAACCGAATGGCATTAGCATATGTCATTAATTGGCTGCTACACGGCAACATTTAATGTGATTTGGATCGAATGACATTCATATCGAATGAGTTTGGGAACTCATTCGCATTCGATCTCGAACCGAATATACACTCTGGGCACCATATACGAAGCAGAAACAAGCGACGCGAAAAAATCACGTGCGCGCTGCCAAAGTTAGAAACTATTTATGTAGCTCCGCTAAAAAAATGTTAATTTTACAATCGCTGTTTCCTCATTCGTTGTTATTCCAGCTCTTCAGGAAGGCTGACCATTGCGTAGTAGTGAATTAATGCGCCGAAGCAGCGATTATATCGCCCCATACACGCTGCTTGACGTCACAGCCATCGTCGAGCTGTTGAAACCGAAACAGCATGCAGTTAAATTGGATTATAAATTATTTAGCGGTGGCAGCAGAATACAACATGCATCGAGATCCATGCATCCGAATTGGTATTGCTAATCGTTACAAAGAGGAAAACATGCACACGAAAATTAGGTGTCCTCACTAATTTACGCAAGTAACCTTATGTACAATAAGAAGTTTTTCGCGTTCCTTTCTTTTCTCAACATGCAAACAGTAGCGCTCGAAGTCGTTGATGTCAGATATGTGGCAATGCGTGTGCATTAAAAAAAAACAAAAATGCACGCTTTTATGCACATTAGGGCGAAGAAACTGGAAGACAGAGAAAGGAAAAGCAAAGAAGACTGGCAACACAAACATATAGAGAGACGGATGGGACGGCCTGCTTTAAAAAGCAATAAATGAAATCTGAAAGCATGAAAGCATGATGCCCGCTGTGCTTAAATAGTATACTATTACTGATTTTCTCATAATATCCAGTTTTCCTTTTGCCACGTTTCTTTATAGACTCCCGCAGAGAATCCCTGTCCTCTAGCCGCGAACAGATGTGCCAGCCGCTGAAGGTTTCTTTGGTCCGACCTGCATCAACGGCTGCAGAGGCAAATTCTTTCAAGTTGAACATCGTAGTATGCGTAATATAAAACATACGCGTTCACCCGATGGCCCTGGTGAATGATGCCAACACTTGTCAACACTGCCGACATTTGTCTACTATTATGCCGATGTTTGCCAGCTTTGGGCCACCCTTACAATTTTTTTTGAGAGTCTATAGACTGTTCATAGACTTCTGTCTATCAAGTCTATAGACTCTCTATAGACAAATCCTAGACAACAGTCTATAGGCAATAAAAATGCTTTAAAGAGTCTAAAGACGATTTATGGCCATACACTTTTAGTAGACTTTTGTTTATAGACAGCCTACCGACTATGAATAGACAAAAAGAAATATCTATAGGAAGGCAATACAGTCTATAAGAAGTCTATAGACTGTCTATAGACCATTTTTATAAGGGTCTAAGCTTCGGCCTAATGTTGGGGTGCCATGTTATCCAGGTGGGCTGATCATCTGCAACACTTTAAAGCAAACAGGTGCTTATGGCGCATGCTTTTCACTGCATTCTTTTTATTATGCCTTTGTGGCGATCCACTGTGCGTGTGTGGGTAGAGCAACGCCCGTGAACCCGCGATTCGGAGCTCTTCATTGGCTTCTCCATGCCTGACGTCACCGGGAATGGAGAAACACAATGATTTCCGGGCGAGCCTTCTTTTCATAAAAGCCCTATTCCGCCCTGCGGAGCCGAAATTTCCCCATGTCAACGCGCACGCATTATGCAAGCAGTTCAAAGAGGCAGCGTCAAAAGCTCCAGTCATCGCACAGGGAAGAGAAAAGGCCACGGAAATAGGAAGGGCTTCACAAAGAAGGTGCTGGCTGTTGCAACATATAGCTCCCCCTTCAAGGAGCACAAAGATTGGAAGGGATTGGCTACTATAAAGAAGAAGAACTGGGGATCGGTTCGCTATACGAATGGAGTGCTTCTCGGGCATGCGAAAGGAATATAAAGCCCCTGGCGAAAGCGCAATGGCGTACGCATCAGAGCGGCGCGTTTACATATACGGGTGAAAAATGTCATGGGAAGGGAGGAAATAGGAAGTGACCGGAGGTGGAGAGAAAACGGAGAGTCGCTTCGTTTCCTCGCTCGAAGCACATCCGCGCCATTTGACTCATCGTCAGGAGCGGGGGATTCGTTACTCCGATGCGCACGAGACTTGGAACGAGACGGGGATCAATGCCCGCAAATGGAGCGGACGTACGAGCACGAGGCTTGACAGTGGCGACGGAGGATTTCGAGTCAAATGCAGGGGCTCCAGTGATGCTGACTAGGATCAGACAGCGACTTAGGTTTGAGTGGGCAAGGCCCTTAGTGACTCTTGCGACTTTCTCTTTTCTGACGATGCTGTAGTTAATGATTAGGGGTGTTGTAAAACAATGACCGTATTGGTGCCAGTAATGGAATCGCAGAATGCTTCTGCGCTCTTGGAGCTCTCCATGGGTATAATTAATACGCAATGCCCCTTTATTGCAGATCGGGCTTTTGCCGCCGCGGTGGCTCAGTGGTTATGGTGCTCGGCTGCTGACCCGAAAGACGCGGGTTCGATCCCGGCCGCGGCGGCTAGAATTTCTTTGGAGGAGAAATTCTAGAGGCCCGTGTACTGTGCGATGTCAGTGCTCGTTAAAGAACCCCAGGTGGTCAAAATTTCCGGAGCCCTCCACTACGGCGTCTCTCATAGCCTTAGTCGCTTTGGGACGTTAAACCCCATAAACCAATCATAAACCAAAGCAGATCGGGCTTGACACCTGGAACTTTGGGGGGCAGCCACCAAATATCTTCACGAATTTGTCATTACAGTGGCACGCTAAACAATTACTAGTTGACACAGTCTACAATCACGTGCCTTGTTTCCTGCGAAGGTGGATGGCAGAGTAACCGTACTGCATAAAGCCCTGTTCCTGCTTAATATCCGCTTTGAAAGAAGGGTCACCGACAAAAAGCAATAAGTATTTAGCAAGGCGTAGACGAAAAGGGAGCGTAATTTGGAGCACGATGTGAAGCCGACAAGCCCTAGAAACGGTCCGTATATCAGTTCACTGTAAGTAAACTGCGGTGCTCTGAAATGCAGGCAGGCACATTCTCCTTCACTCTTGTATACGTTACAGAAAATAAGTAACCCATTACAACTGTAATCACTCGATCAGACTTGTAACGGATTACAGTGGTCAATTACAGCCCCAGAAAAGTAACTGAACGATAAAAGAATAGTAATCGATTACTAATGCACTGATTTCCTTTCACCTTTCATTACTATGAGACAAATTTACTCAGGCTACAATAAACTACTGCGGCTTGCTCGATAGTTGGTTACACGTTGTTAGTTTTCAAGAAGAGTTGTTTTTCGCAGTTGTCGTCGCTAACAACTGAACACTCTCTCAATGTACGCGCTGGTTGGAAGGGTGATACTATAAAGTATGTATACCTTGCGTACCAGCTATAGTTGCAGATTGCTTCGATGCCACGGTCCAAGTCCTCTGTGAAGCGCCGCGTTTTATTGCTGCTCCGTGCTTTGTGTGGAAGTCGCCGTGTTAGATGTAGTGGGAGGTAAGTTGCGGCGCCATCTGATGGGAAGGGAGGTCCCTAGAATGCGGTCACGTGATATTCCTCGGCATGAAGACTGCCGTAGAAGACGGCGGTGACCATGCAGGTTGTCGTCCAGACACGACCTTGCGCGACGCTTCTCCGCAGCTGGGCCTCTGTCGCTCTGTCATGAATTAAACATCACCGCTAGCACCAGCGTTTGCCGTACGGTTGCGGTTGTCAAAGGTGTACCGTTGGTTACAACTTGTTTTTGAAAAAAAAAAGTAGCTGATTACCGGTGATCAGTCACAAAAAAGTAGTTAAATTATCCGGAGATTTAGCGCTTGGTGAAAGTAATTCCTTAATTACAAGAAAATATAACTGATTAAAATTAACCGATCGATACAGGCCCTGTACATATAGGACAACTCCTACTTATCCGCAGTTTCCCTTTAAATCGAAAGTATGCCTCACCTATTGCGCTACAAATACTGGCCTCTCCTGCGCTCATCTAAAGCTCTTTCCGAGAATACCAAGTCCACTCAAGGCTTTTCTTGTCTACAGGCACCCACTTACGGAACCTTTGTGCGACCACCGACAGACCCAGAAATTCTTACAAGCGAATATTTCAACAGGAAATTGTTTATGAACGTTATTTTTTTATATACCACAAGATATATTAATAATAATCCTTATATCTGCAGATGTCCCCTCGGCAGGCTTGCCTTTTGTTGGTATTAACGTATCTGTTATCGTCCGAAACGCTCCCCATTGGTTTTCTAAGGTAGTCTTTACAACTCGGACAAAGTTTAAAAGAAAGATTTTGCAGTACACATCGGAAGAATGGTCCATAACCTTCGATATTTTCACGACAGTACTCTGCAATATTCGACAGTTTCCTCATAATTAAAATTGATGTCGAAGAGTCCTGGACATGGCTCAAAAGCGTGTCGATCTAGGATGCAGCCATCTTTTTAACTGAGAGCAAGTGAACAATATTTTTTATTATATTTCATCGTGTAAAGTCATCATCAGCAGTCTGACTACGCCCACTGCAAGGCAAAGGCCTCTCTCCCATGTATTTCCAATTAACCCTGTCCTTCGCCAGTTGCGGCCACCGTATCCCCGCAAACTTGTTAATCTCATCCGGCCACCTAACTTTCTGCTGCCCCCTGCTACGCTTGCCTTCTCTTGGAATACACTCCCGTTACCTTTAAGGGCCAGCGGTTATCTTGCCTTCGCATTACATGCCCTGCCCAAGCCTATTTCTTCCTCTTGATTTCAACTAAGATGTCATTAACCCGCGTTTGTTCTCTCACCAACTCCGCCCGCTTACGATCTCTTAACGTTACACCTATAATTTTTCTTTGCATAGCTCGCTGCGTTGTCCTTAACTTAAGCTGAACCCTCTTTGTTAGCCTCCACGTTTCTGCCCCATAGGTGAGTACCGGTAAGATATAGCTATTGTATACTTTTCTCTTGAGGGATACTGGTAAACTGCCATTCATGATCTCAGAGAACCTGCCATAAGCGCTCCACCCCATTCTTATTCTCCTAGTTATTTCCCTCTCATGATCCGGATCAGCTGTCACTACCTGCCCTAAATAGACATATTCTCTTCTTACTTCCAGCACCGCGCCATCAATTGCGAACTGCTGTTCTCTTGCTAGACTGTTGAATATTACTTTGGTTTTCTGCATGTTAATTCTTAGCCCCACCGTTCTGCTCTGCTTGTCTAATTCATTGATCATGCTTTGCAGTTCATGTCCTGAGTGACTTAGCAAGGCATTGTTATCAGCGAATCAAAGATAACTTAGGTATTCTCCAGTAACTCTTATCCCCAACTCTTCCCATTTCAGGCCCCGTAATACCTCCTGTAAACAGGCAGTGTATAGCATAGGCGAGATCGTGTCTCCCTACCGGACACCTTTCCTTATTACTTGAATAATACACTTGCAGGGACGCCGAAACGGTTTTTTTTTTAGTGAAGGGGCAAGACTCAGTTTGTTTTGTTATTTATTTATTCCAAGTTTTATTCACGTATTAAATTTTTCTTCTTGACATTTTTTTTTTTTTCGGTGTTGAAAGCTGTACCTGTTAACGCATATAAAACGAATTGAAATGGACAGCTTTATAAAGTTGTACAGACAAGAACTGACAGCCTGCACTGAAAAAGCTTGCGCATACTAGTAAGTTTCCCTTCAGCTCGACATTCTCATGAACAGGGGTCAGACAATCAAGCTCTGTTGGGAAATGATTGATTTACGTTACTGAAACTAAATGCTTTACGACTGGCTACGAAGATATCTAGCTGAGCCGCTGTGCTTTATATTAATGGCGTCCTGTAATCGACGCTTTCGTCAGAAAACTAATCTGAGAGCAAGCATGTGGAGAGTTCATTCTGAATTATTTAGGGCGCAAAGACAAGACGAAGGTAGAAAAACAAAGGACGAGGCGCCGCTTCCAGTTGATTTATTACATACAAGAAACGCACATATATAGGTTTTTCTCACTCATGCGCAGGCAAGGCACGAAATATCAAGATTGGGATGATAAAGGGCGCTCCAAGAACTTCTCTTCAGCGGTATACAGCACGATCAAAGTGTCGCTTATGCACAGGCTGCCTTTCTTTTTGATAAAAAACGCTTCGATCAGTTCCCTAGCTGTCGCGTTCTTGCGTTTGCCTAGAATGCGCGCGTCAGTGTAGCATGCCTCACAATTCTTAGACTCCCATTTCGCAATGTGCTTCGGTAAATGCGGGCCTTCCTTC
Source organism: Amblyomma mixtum (assembly GCF_055824585.1). NCBI lineage: Eukaryota > Metazoa > Arthropoda > Arachnida > Ixodida > Ixodidae > Amblyomma > Amblyomma mixtum. The sequence continues at coordinate 44,012,220 of NC_143019.1, read as the reverse complement.
TTTTGTTCTACATTGCGCTCATGTTTTCTCGTTCGTTCATGGGCACATCGGCCGGTTTGTCCTATGTAGGAGTGACCACACGACTGGGGGATTTCATAGACCACCCCTTCCACGCATTTCACATATGGTCTCCTATGCTTCGTACCACTCCCACGTACCTCGTTTACCTTCTTGCTTTCGTTGCGGGCGCAAAGGCCAGCCAGCTTTCTCGGCGCCGAAAAAAAAAACAGTGGTACGTTATAGTGGCTCATGACCTTTTTCAAGTTGTGGGCCACACGGTGTACATATGGCATTAGCACAGGTCTCATCTCTTCTCGAGGGATTTCTGGCCTGCTTCTCCGAGCACCTCGCTTTATTTTTTGTGGGAGACTTTCAGCCACCGGTGTGACGAGTGAACAAGGGAACCCGGCTGCCGTCAGTCTAGCCAATTGCTCATTAAAGCTATCCCGCAAAGGTCGCCAGGCGCCATAACGTACCACTGTTTTTTTCGGCGCCGAGAAAGCTCGCTGGCCTTTGCGCCCGTAGCGAAAGCAAGAAGCAAAACGAGGAACGTGGGTGTGGTACGGAGCATAGGAGAACATATGTTTATTGGTTTATTGGGGTCTAACGTTTCAAGGCGACTCAGGCTATGAGTGACGCCGTAGTGAAGGGCTCCGGAAATTTCGACCACTTGGGGTTCGGAACGTGGCTGTGGTACGGAGCATAGGAGACCATATATTTATTGGTTTATTGAGGTTTAACGTCCCAGAACGACTCAGGCTATGAGGGACACCGTAGTGAAGGGCTCCGAGAATTTCGACCACCTGGGGTTAAAGACGCCGTAGTGAAGGGCTCCGGAAATTTCGCCCACCTGGGGTTCTTTAACCCCAGGTGGTTGAAATTTCCGGAGCCCTTCACTACGGCGTCCCTCATAGCCTGAGTCGCTTTAGGACGTTAAACCTCCCCCAAAAAATAAACATATGGTCTCCTATGCTCCGTACCACAGCCACGTTCCTCGTTTTCTATCTTGAAATCTATGAAATCCCCCAGTCTATGAAAACCCCCAGTCGTGTGGCCACTCCTACATAGGACAAACCGGGCGATGTGCCAATGAGCGAACGAGGGAACATGTGCGCAATGTAGAACAAAAGAAGGAAGGCCCGCATTTACCGAAGCACATTACGAGATGCGAGTCTAAGAATTGCCCTCGAAGCACCTCCACACATCTCCACACAGGAGTGCCCTCCTCAACCGACGCAGAAACTCTGGCCATAGCAGAGGCGATTACGCTTCACGACCACCTGTCCTCCACCATCACCATACGTGCAGACTCTCAGGCTGCCATACGCTCATTCGAATCTCAAAAACTCCCTCCCCATATCCTAGACACTTTGCTGCAATACCTAACAGCCCACCCTACGCTCCATGTCCGCCTTGAATGGATTCCGGGTCATCAAGGTATACCGGAGAATGAGCTTGCTCATGCTCTGGCCCGTGAAAAAATACCACCGGGCCCTCCGACTGCCTGGCCAGCCCATTATAATCCCAAGGCAGACCGCGCTACACACCGACAGGACCGCCGCGAACACCTTCGCAATTTGCGGCACATGCGACGAACCCTTCCGTCACCCTCCCATTTCCTTTGCCGTGCTGACGCCACTCTAATTCGACAGGCACAGACTAACTCCCTTCCCTGCGAACTGTATTCCCACTATATCCTTCATAAACCGGGCAAACCCGCCTGTCTCGTGTGCGGAGAGCATCCCTCCAACATTCATACATATTGGTTATGCCCCCGCGCAACTAACTCTCCCACCATACCTTCCTCGCATACCTTGCCTCCCCCCTTTCACCTCACGTGGGCCCGATGGACTGCTCCACCAACCTCTCTGCAGCCCACCCTCTGGCCGCTCCTCGCCGCCCACATCCGACGCATCCAAGGGACACGTGGCCCTACTCTGCCACCGCCGATAAATAGCGCCCACCAAACGGGCAACTAAGAAGGCTCGGACTTGAGCTGAAAATTAAAAGTTATCTCTCTCTCTCTCTCTAAGAATTGTGAGCCATGCTGCACTGACGTGCGCATTTTAGGCGAAAGTAAGGACGCGACAGCTAGGGAACTGATCGAAGCGTTTTTTACCAAAAAGAACGGCAGCCTGTGCATGAGCGACACTTTGATCGTGCTGTATACCGCTGAAAATAAGTTCTTGGAGAGCCCTTTACCATCCCAATCTTGATATTTCCTGCCTTGTCTCCGCATGAGCGACAAAATCCTATATGTGTGCGTTTCTTGCATGTAATAAATCAATTGGAAATGTCGCCTCGTCCTGTGTTCTTCTACCTTCGTCCTGTATTTGCGCCCTGAATAATTCAGAATGAATCAAAACCAACAAGCCCAGCAACAAGTTCTCATATGGAGAGTGGTGGTTAAGTGTGTGTGTGTGTGTGTGGGGGGGGGGGGGGGGGGGCACTGATTCCTTTGTATAAATGTTGAAAGCACCGACCCCATCCCCTCACCATTTCAGGGTTCCTGTACAAGCGTGAAAAAAGAAGCCCTTCCACTCCATTCACATGATCCATACATGCTCTTCGCTTGGAATACAGTGTATCAAGGAACGGAGAACCGTGCATCTCGTCGCATGATGTTTGAGTTCGAGACCATCAGCGCTCTAAGGGACGAGAATTCAGGAGAAAGAAGTAAGGCACTCATTTCAGACTTTTTTCCCCCTCTATATAGCAGCCGATCGCGATCGCAGATCGTTGATTCAATTCAGATGCGTATGGCCTGCGCGCAGTGCCCATAAACCCCTGCATATATATCTCACAAATGGGTTCATTTTGAGCCGCGGAAGAACCGCAACGGGACAATGGCGTCTTATTGGTGGCTTCAACTGATGCAAAAAGATATAAGAGCGGAAAGAGCAGACAGAGGAAGAAACAACAGCCAGAGGAAGAAACGACAGAGGAAGAGAGAGAGAGACTTTAATGAATAAAGGAGTAGTCTGCCTGGTTATTAGCCTAACATGCTATTCCAAAGACAGAGGAAGAAACAACAGCCTCTCTATACACTGAATAGTATAACTAAGTATCATACGACTTCAAGAAGAGCGCGGGGAGCACTAACCGCTCATTAAGAACTAGTGTACGCTGGTCGCCAGCATGACGTCACTAAAACGACAGAACACTGAAAGTTTCGGCGTGGAGAATAGAGAAGAATCTGAGCCGTTCAGAACTGGATATTATGTTCCTCTCTCTCCCTCGCCCCGTAACTAGTGGCTCCATCCATGAGAAGCAAAGAGCACCAGTGTCCAGCAGCTCCGGACTCTCCGGAGTCTCCGGGCTAAGGACACCACCCTCCTCTTCCGCAACCTCTAGCTGTACTACAATAAATATTTTCATCATCATCACCACCATCGTCACCTCACAGCGCGATTGAGCTGTCCGCTGACCTAGTGAGCCAGTTACGCGCCTTTCCTTTCTCCAAAACCAACGGAGTGTTTAGACTGCGAATAAGTCAACACTGGGTACTAGACTATTTGCTTCGTGCAAGCGGGCTGTGGAGTCCGTAAAGTGGGCCGGGAACGCGATCTAACCGAATACCGCAAGCGGAAGAAGGCAGAGTATGCACGCGAACGTACACACATCAAACGGGCCTGCGAAACGCCCGACCGGTCAGTCACCTGAGAAACGCAAAAATCGGCCTACCACTCCAGACCCCTCGGCCGCTAATGCCAAGCAGCTTTCGCTGATTAATGCGCTAAGCCGGTTAGCTTAGATCTAATCACTTTGTATTGCGTGAGTACTTGTGCATCTGTTTGGTGTGTGTACTTACCGCACGAATGAAGTGCGACCAGCATTCGCGCTCCAGGTGGCGCATGTGGGAGAGCCTCTTTCCGCAGGAGACCTCCTGGTACTCACGACAAAAGCGCCACATTCCTTGCACGCACAGATTCTCCCCCACCAAGAGGGCGACCTTCGACCGCCCCTCGAGCGAGCGGCAGAGGAAAGGGGTGCCATCTGTACCCCGTCGCTCGCCTCCTCCGAGGAATTTCACGCTGGCAGATGTTACCGCGCTTCCCCTCTGCCGGCTTGGAAATCATAAGGGCCGCCTTGTGACGTGGGAGCACCCACGCTACGGCTGCAGTACGGAGGAAGCTGTATGCATTGGCATCGGCGCAGCGCTCTGACACTCGCGCGGAAACCGGAAACAAAGGCTGGCACAGCTCTGTGGCATAGCGATCAACGATGGCCGCCTATCGAACCCAGCAGGGTGTGTTGCTGGGCAAGTTGGTTTGACATGCTGAACATGAAGCTCTGACAGACGAGGGACGAAGGGAGGACGCGCCCTGTACGTACGTATGTATGTACGTACGTACGTATGTATGTACGTACGTACGCCTGTATGAACGTACGTACGTATGTTGCTTTACTTCTATCACCTCGTCTGCCTGCCTCAGTCGGCGTAGAAGTGCCACTGTAAAAAGGCACACGTTTGCGAACCGGTCTTCATGCTTTAATTTCGCACTGAGAGGCCTTGGAACATTTGCGCAGCTCCCGGAGATGATGAGAGAGCATCTAAACTGAATGCACGAGCTCAGTATCGTCGAAGATCACAGCAGCGAAAAAAAGAAGAAGAAAAGAAAGTAATGGAGTGGCAGATAGAGAGAGAAGAAGCAAAAGAAACAAAGACGCGAAACCCTTTCTCCGAGCTCTCAGCAACTGCACTGCCGTCATCACTCCGAACGCTCTCCCAGCCCTGGCCCGTCGCGGCCATTGGGCATCAATGATGCACGGGGACGGAATGGGACTCTTTCGTGCGCGGCTGAAAGGGCTTTTCATTTTAACGAGCCGAGCGAGCAATGGAAGAACGCGATGGAGAGCGGGTGAAGATTAGGAAAAGAGCGAAGGAAGAAGAGAAAAAAAGAGCGCGTTAAAGAGAAGCGTGGAGAAAATGAGGGTCGAAATGAGAAGAGGAAAATAAATAGAACTGACTGCACGCTTGAATAATACACACGCCTGCGCCAGGGGCAGAAGTATATCTTTGGCTCTTGAAATCAAAGGAAATCCTAGCAACGTCGCTATAAGCTTTTATCGTCAGTAACTACTTTCACTGAAATAAATATAAATGTATTTTCCTTGAGTGCAGGAGCCAATGTCTGCTCAGAGATGTTATATATAACCTGACTTAGCTACGGCCACACCCTTTCGGGTACGTCCATATGGTGGAATACTTTACTGCTGATTAATTCGTAACTTCTGTTTTAGAAAACAAAAACAAGTGAAGGAATCTTCTGTGCTTTCAATACTCAAGGCCTCCGCTTAATGGCAGAAACAGCAGTAGCAGTAGCATTAGCTGGGGTAATCCTTGTGGTGTTGGAGGTAGCAGAAGCGGTAGTTGTGGTAGTGGTGATAACAATTCAACCGAGATTCGAACCCTAGCAGCACTTTGACCTACATACGCAGCATTTATACTTTAAAAGAAGAATATTGTCGCGCATCTTTTCACTGTTTACGTTCTTTGCTCGCTGCCGCCGACTGGATGCTTGAGCGACTGAACTTCCCTGGATTGATTGTAGCGACGCGCAGCTGTGTCTACGATGTTCGAGATTGTAGTAGGTGCTTTGGCCGCCGTATCACGAAAGTTCGTCGTGAGCATTAAATTCAGGGGGTCCGAGTACGACTATCAGCCTGATCTTCGACCACCGCTCCGCGCTCTGGCTCTTATCACCGCTGCCGAGTTCAGTCGTTCAGCTCTCTTCAGGGTGGAGGCTCGCTCAATAAACAGATTCCTTTAGGAACATTCAGCTGTCTTCTTGCTCTCAGATGGCCATCACCACCACGTAAAAATATGCAAAGCTAACACGCTTTGAGTACGAAGGTAGTTTGGGTTGGTTTATTGAGGTTTAACGTCCCAAAGCGACTCAGGCTTTGATGGACGCCGTAGTGTAGGGCCCCGGAAATTTTGACAACCTGGGGTTCTTTAATGTGCACTGACATCGCACAGTGCACGGGCCTCTAGAATTTCGCCACCATCAAAATTCGGGCGCCGCGGCCGGGATCGAACCCGCGTCTTTCGGGCCAGCAGCCGAGCGCCGTAACCACTGAGCCATCGCGGCAGGGCAGTACGAAGGTAGTGTCACAATTCCTAAAATCACGTGTGGAATATTGGTTTATGGTTGTTTTGTGGGGTTTAGCGTCCCAAAGCGACTCAAGTTATGACGGACGCCGTAGTGGAGGGCTCCGGAGAATTTAGACCACCTGGGGTTTCCTAACGTGCCCTGACAACGCACAGTACACAGGCCTCAACATTTCGCCTCCCTCGAAAAGCGAAAAGAAAGTGAAAATAAATAATGCTCAGTAAGCAACGTACGAAGCGCAATCGCAGGGAGGAGGCTACAGCAGTACACTTCGTGGAAAATAAAGCGTCAAGATAACAGAAAATAAAAGCGTACGATAGGGAACACGTGCCACGCTGGAGCTGGTCGTGTGTGGGTTAAGCCGGCGTCCAACAAACTGGGACAGCGGCATGGCTTTGTGTCGCGGCTGACAGAGGGGCAGACCACAGCCTGCGGTGACAGGTATTCAGCTGCGACTCATAGAAGAAGCGAAGGTCGGAAGCCTCAAGTGAACAGGGTATAACGGCCGCGAAGTGGTAAGGACGAGATGCACGGTGGATGCGGAGGCTGAGAGGCTTTGTACTGTGTTAACGCATATTCAAGCCCCCTTTTCGAATAACAAAGCTGAATGTACGAAAAGTTTCCAGACAATGAACAGGGAAAACATTAGGTGCTGATTTCACGATAATCGAGTGAATTCGAATGCTAGGCACCCCCCTTCCCCTCCCGCCCCCCTTCCGCCAATATTGAAAGGAAACACATGTGGCCTATTTAGTGCAAATGGTCAGCTACGCTGGCATTGGAGGTGTTCTCTTAACGTCGTGGAAATAAAATTATTTGGCCATGAGGGGCTTTCAGCATATCGAAGACATACTAGCATAGACGTATACTGGTTTAGCGATAGTCAAGATATTTGAAGCATAGTGCACTTTCAAGCCGATGATAAAGGCACTTGAAGTGTCAGGAATGCAAGTCAACGTCATTTAAAAACAAGTATGATGCCGCCTTTAGTCCTTAAACCATGTCGTTTTGTTGCCGTCTTTTGGACTGCAGTCAACCGGACATGTGCCTGGGTTTACTGCTGTGCCTTTTCTTTTTTCCGTCCACCTCCCCACTCCCTCTCTGTTCTTGAATCTTTCAAATGAGAACTCTTTAGCTATCTGGCCTGAAGCTTTCTGGAGTTATCTTTAGAAGCTTGGTTTTGTGCGTTTTTCTTTTTTCTCTCCATGCATCAATGTCGTCAAAAAGTGCGATAGGTTTAAAGTTGCGTGGTTATAAAGTACGGCTAACCCGGCAGTCGACGAAGAAAGAAAGATGACAAGTGGAAGGGGAAGTACTTCCCCGCTGTTGTGTTCACGAAGGAGCGAGTTTGTACAGGAGCGTCGATCAGCAAGAGGGGGGGGGGGGGGGGGGGGGATTGGCCCGCGACTCGGTTCTTTTTCAGAAATGGCGGTGGGGAGGAGGGCGAAAGCGTTGTTGCGAAGAATCGCGGCACCCCCGCTGTGAGGCCGAGCAGCGCGTTTATTACCGAACGTGTGCGCTGCTTCTAGCAAAGGGCCATTGCTCCGCTGACACTCCCTTTCCTACTCGCCTTCCCTACTTGCTAACCCCCCCCCCCTCTCCCCCCCCCCCCCCCCACCGGTGCCTTGCCCCACCATCCCCGCAGTCAGTCACTGGCTGCATGCGACAGCGAGGGCCCGTGGCACAACGCACGCACAAGGAAGGTGCATTGTCAGCCGCCGGACCGCGTTCGCCACTTCGCGGAAGTAATTGCGTGCAGTGTTGCCAAATCTGTAAAACTAGTGCCCTGTGGCGGCCCGTCCAAAACCCCGGTTCAATATCGAGGACAACCAGAAACGAGGCGATACGACGCGGATCGCTCCAAAACGGAGATTTCTTGAAGCGGAAAGCTAAGCTAACTGTTGCTTTTTAGCAGCAGTGGTGGCCCAGTGCTTGTGGTGCTCGGCTGCCGACCCGAAAGGCGCGGGTGCGATCCCGGCTGCGGCGGTCGAATCTCGATGATAGGATAAATTCTAGAAGCCCGTGTACTGTGTGATGTCAATGCATGTTAAAGAACCCCAGGTTGTCGAAATTTCCGGAGCCCTTCACTACGGCGTCCATCACAGTTTGAGTAGCTTTGGGACGTTAAACTCCTTAATTCAATCCATAAATCAAACTGCTGCTTTAAAGCAGACACTAAGGCAGCAATGCAGCAAGCGCTGGTAAAAACAAAGCGTGAGTTGCACGACCCACGAGACTGGAGTTGTGGCCTACTGCGCTGGTTACGATGCATCAGTCTCAAGTCTACCGCGTGGTTACGACGGCAGAACGCTTGCGCTGTCTCCAACAGAACCGACTTTGCAGCGACAAGCGCGTTCAAAAACAGAAATACATTAGTTAGGAGCTGCCGGCCATACTATATAAAATCGGCTCAAAACTACTCACTCATTTCTCTCGCCGACAAAAATAACTTGGTGTTTTCTATCTAGTATTTCAGGATCAGAAAAGAAGACAATTGGGGGTAAAGCGTCACTCTACAGCGTTGTTAGAGTTTAAATGGTACCTCCCGGACTTTTTTTCGTTAAAAAAATATTTACCAACTGGCAATTTTTTCTTTCTTTTGATTTTTCTGTTTTTGTACTGTCAGCATAAAAGAGGCCAGACGTAACACCGCCACGCAGCTGTCATAACGCGGGAGCGGTGCAGAAAAGCGTAAAGCTAGTCGGGTCACGCGTTCAGTTTGCGCCGCGCTGCACGTTACTAACACGACGCACTTTCAACAGCGTGTTCGAACAGCGCATCCAGTAAAGCCATGCACAAACGATGACGGCACTCACACGCAAAAATATCCGGCGCACAAAAGGAGGGGGAGCGACAGGAAGATAAAAATATAGGCACAGCGGGAAGGGAGGACGACCGGTTATCTTCCGTCCGGGGCTGCGAGTCCGTCAATAGCCTCGTATACATGGAGCCCGACGTTGCGGGTCGGGTCGGGGTGCGCCAGATGTCGGGCTAACCAGCCCGACCCCACCGCGTTTACATGAACCGGTTTCCGGTCGGGCAGAGATCGTCGCTACCCCTAGCGTCGAGCAAGCAAACCACACGCATGCTAGAGGAGGAGGAACGCGCGGACGAAAAGTTCCCTTTCCCGACTGCTGCTCTTTCCCGTCGGTTGGTTTGCACGTTCGCGTGCGCGCTCTCTTCGAAGCCGGCCGCGGCTCGGTTTGATTTACAATGGGTGTCTCCGCTGCTGCGTTGAGCTTCATGTTATGTTTGAATCAGCTCTATTTCATGGAGATTTTAGTTTCATGGACGAATGTGCACAACATGGTACTTGATGTAACGTCAAAACGTTCGCTTCCGCCGCTTCCGAAGCCTCACGTCAAAATGGTCTCGTTCAAGACTGAGCGACGACTGGTCCGATCCGAACAGCTCCTAAAATCCGTGAATAAATTACCCGGGAGGTCACACGAGGACGACTTTTTCAATATTTACAAGCGTAAACCTTTTCTTCATGTTCTTCCAGCAGGTGCGCAGCTGTTCCCATGTAAAATTATTACCCATACCGCGCATCTCCCGCTCCAATTCTTTATATACGTCTTGATTTCGCTGTCGCTTGCTGTCGAGTGCTTCGCTCAGGTGCGCGCTCCATCTTTCGACAGCAGCGCCATCTTGCGTCTGGCTGATTTCGCCGCCATGTTGGCTTGGGGGGCCATACAGGCAGCGAGTACTCACCGCGCTGTTCAGCCTTATCCGAGTGTTAATTTTTGCATGATTTTGACCTGCAAAGTGTTGCACTGTATGCACTCAGCAACTGTGAACAAAATGGTTCGTGCTTCGGCGAGTGGCAACGCGGATGTTTCCCTGCAAGTTGTGCCGAAAATCGACAATGGAGGTGCGCTTCTACTCAAGTGTGCGAAATTCATTTAACGGCTTTCTGGTATCTATAAAGGAGACATTTATCAGTGCGAGCACGAAACTTGCTGAGCGCTTCTATGTTGTAGTTATAATTATAATAGAAAAACCGCTCCGTTCCGGGCTAACAGCAGTGTTGCTGTCAAGCGCTCAAGCGGTCTGCCCTGCGTTGCGCCGGTGACACGAACAGATTGAAACTGCGTTCGACCAAGTCTTTCACTACATTTTCCCCCTGCACTGTCCTGAAAAACGGTACTTTCATGTTGTGCTACATAGAGAAGGCACCGCTGGAGCGCATAAGCGCACAGAATTCTGTTGCGGCTTTTGGCTTTGCATAAATTTCTTGATTACTTCGTACTAACGGTAAAATAACTGGTGAAGCTTGCAAATTTAGGGTGGTCCACTCTTAGCGTGAACATGCGAGTGTGTGGCAGCGCTCTTCGGAGCGCCAGTGCATCCGTCGGCGCCGCGCGTCGAAGCAAAGTGTCGCAGGAACAGAGGAAACTGGATGTGGAGCTTCGCGTCGTCTGACATTTCGCTAAACTCGGAAAAGGATGTAGTAGAGAGGCATCTGGCCTTCGAACGCGATGCAATTTACACACTCGAAACTGGTGCACATGTTGTGACAGTTCCTGAGGAGTGTATCTGTTTGGTCCGTCTCGGGTGCGGCCTCTGATTAATGCCGAAAGAGCGAAAACGTGCATGCGTGTGGTCGGGTGCGCACTGCGTGCCTGTTGATTGCACGTCCCTAATAGGCACATTTTTTTTTTAAACAATCGGCGCTTTGCATTATGGCGTCAGTTGAAAATAGTATTTGGTCGATGAGGTGTCACGATGCAAGGTGGACACGTCAAAGCTGCGGCCCTCAGTTTTTTAAGTCCTGCTGGTTTATCGGATATTTACTGCAAGCAAACAGCTGTGGCATTTGTGCAATGCATCATGGCTTTGAAGTACTGTCAAGTAGCTAAGTTTACAGTGTCGTTAATAATCAGTCGCCAGTGTTGGCAGTTATAACAGAAATGTTTCACGTAACCCGCAACGCAATGCTGCTGCATCATTTACCCAAATTATTATGTTTTGATTTTGCAAGGGTCACAGACGACACATATCTTAGCGACATCAGCAGTAGGTGCTCGCGTGTAAGGTATGTGTAGCTGAAACAGCCCGCAACCGCACTGCCGCTGTGGCTCTCTGTGTTCTTCACACTGCTCCGCTTCAAGCCGCCTTCGCTTCCTGTAGTTGTTTGAACAGCAGACGACTGCGCAGTGGTTTCCCGAAGACCTCGTTTCAGCTTTAATCGCACATACACCCAAATCGGGCTACTACGGCTAAGCAAGCAACCGCATACAATAAACACGGAGAGCCGCAGAGAACGCACGGGACGCACGGATACCGCCTTTCCGAACCAGCTAGAGAGGAGGAAAGCAACATGGCGGTGTTCGGCGCACATCTGGAAAAAATATCTCCTAGTTCCTGATCAGCGCCAGCCAGACCAGAGAGGAGGAAAGAGAGGAGGCAGGAGAGGCGGCGCTAAACCTATGCGGCAGCGTATACATGCTCCTTCCAGCCGGGTCGGGCAGAGTCAACCCACCCCCTGCAGTCGGGCTGGCCCAGCTCGACTCGACGGTCCCTTAGCTCTACCCCCTAGCGTATACATGAGCCCGACAACCGGTTCTCGGCCCGACAGCCCCCTTAACCCGACTTTTGTCGGGCTCATGTAAACGCCCAGAATATAAGCTGTTCGTTTTAGGGACAGAAAACAAACAAAACAAACAAAACAACGCATCGGTCAAAAGAGAGGCGAGTTTGCGTGTCGATCCGAAGACGACAAGCGAACGGCGCTTTCTTCTACCGGCCAGGAAGTTTAGCCCCCCTCCCAAATCGCGGGCTACGACGATGCTGAAGCCTCTCTTCGTGCTGTCATGCGGAGATTCTTTCGAGCCTCGCCTAGGGGTTGGACTGCGAGCGCTGTACGTGCAAGTGCCCGGTTTAGGGCGGCATGACATGTGGATGGACGCCTCGTATTGATGAGACGCGTTTAATTCCGCCACCTGGGGTTCCTCGTACATATCTGGTCGAGAGGTCAGAGGGCTATTTATGTGTCAATGAGCTGTTCGCCCATGTAAATATATGAAGTACAAGCGAGTTGGCGACGCCCCGACACCAATTCTGATGGGTGGAACAAAAAGATTGGAGAGGAAGACTACGAGGGAAAGAGAAGCATTTCAATTAAAAATAACTCCTAGGCCAAGTGCTTGCCGAGGTGAAGTGAAGTTCAACACAGCGTTGCATGCGTTTCTGATTACTCTTGAAGAAATCGCGCAATCTACACCATGTACAGTCTTTGTCAAAAATAACCAGGCTGCATGGTTTGCTTCTAGCTTGCATAGTGGAGCCCTTGTGGCTTTCCTAAAGATTACAAGGTGTTGGAAGGTAAGAATACACCCAGTCATGGGCGTCCGGAGGGGGGGGGCAAGGGGGGGCGGCTGCACCCCCCTGGAAAATCACTCACTCGAACCGTGAGTGATGGCCGCACGTCAGGGGCGGCGGTGCGCTCAGCCAAAAGAGTAAAAGCGGCCCTGCTTCCACGCTTTGGGTCACATCTGCAAAGTGCCGCGTCCGGGGACGCGTCGTTGCAGACATACAGCGGCACCGGCGAGCATGTGTTTCGAGCCGTCTTGAGATGTGTGCCTGTTTCTTTGATCTCTAGAGAGATAGCGACACGGAGGCAGACAGTGCACACCCCGGCCACCGATGAATTCTTCAGGAGGGAGGGACAAATCAGCCGTGTCCATCCCCGCTTTGTCGGACTGCTCAGGGGCAAGCGGGCGATGAGTTGGCGCCGCCGCCGCTCGCTGTCTCCTCCGATCCACGGGAGAGCGCAGTTCGGTACAAGCGCCGCTTTCAGAATTTTCGGCAAAGGGGATTAGATGCTTTTGTTCACGGCGACGCAGTCTCCAGAGGCGCCCCCACACCAGCGTTCCTTGCGTCTTCTCCGGAAACCAGCGCCTTTGGTCAAGGCAGCCCGATGGCGCCTGCCTGGCTCGCCTGTCACCTCTGGCTGGGCCTCAAATCCCAACAGCGCCCATGTACTGTGCGATGTCAGTGCATGGTAAAGAGACCGTCCGTCCCTCATAGCCTGAGTCGTTTTGGGGCTCTGAACCTCATAAAAACACACAAAACAAATTTTCCGACCGGAGTGGCGAGTGTCCCTTCCCCTCGGAAGTCGCGCGGCGTTCCTTGCGTGTGCGCGCCTCTTTGTTTGTGCTTCGGTGTTTTTAGTGGCCGGTTGTCAACGAAGCTGACAACAACCAAGACAGCGGACGAGAAAACGACGAGCGGCGAGTAGTGTGTGTGCAAATACTCGACTGTGCGGTTGCGCGAGCAAGATGGAGCGAGGTGTATGAAGCTGCGAGCGTGCATTTATCTTGTAAATAAGTTTTCGCTGCATACATAGTCATTTTTTGTTTTCAACGTACGCATTCAACCGTTTTTCCAATCAATGTGTATATATTTTTAACACTACCAACCCCGAGGAACTCCATAGCCAGCTTTGTCTCGCGCGGTCCCGAATGATGGATATTCGACGCTTCTTCAAGCGTCAGCGGTTGTCTGACGAAGCATTATCCAAATGCGCCCCTGCAGATTCTGGTGTGACATGTGACAACGGTGTAGCATTTGAACAGAGTGATGCAAGCTTTTATCACCGGACAGTAGCTGATGTCGTCGACTCCATGGAAGGGACTCTGTCAACAGTGAGTTCAGGTGATGCAGCAGGCCGAGATGATTCCATTTCTCCTTTCTTGGGATTTAAGTCCGGATTTGACCAGAGCGATGCAACCTTTCATCACCGGACAGCAGCCGGCGTCGTCGTCTCCATGGAAGGAACTCCACCAGCGAGCTCCGGTCACGCAGTAAGCCGAAACGATTCCCTTTCTCCTTGCTTGGGATCGAAGTCCGGAGACAACATCAAGAAAACAAATAACTTGCCTCAAGAATATGACTTAGGAGAGTTTCTAGGCAAAGCTAAACTCACTGGCATACCGGACTTTTTGAAGTTACGTCTTCTTACTAAGCCATGGTCGCCAAATGTCACATATGATTTTAAGAAGGATGTAACACCTGGAAAGAGGCCTTTTCGACATCAGTGGCTGGGAGATTACGCCCCCTGGCTTGCGTACTCAGCGACAGCGAAAGGCGCCTTTTGTCGTTTTTGCGTCATTTTTCCTCCGCGTGTTCACCGGGGTACTCAAGGTAGTTTTATCGTGCGCGCTTTCAGTAACTACAGAAAAATGCACGAGGCGTGCAGGGATCACGTAAAATCCCAATGGCACCAGGAGGCAATGACGGCCTCACAGAACTTTATGGATGTGATGAAAGGCAAGCAGCTACCCGTTGTACAGCAGCTGAACAGAGCACTGCACGCGCAAGTTGAAAGGAACCGTGAGAAACTATTTCCAATAGTTTCCACCATTGTCTTTTGCGCGACGCATGACTTGCCGATTCGCGGCAAGCAGTCCGATAGTGGAGTCTTCAATGATCTGCTTGACTTTCGTGTAGAAGCTGGAGATACTCTACTTCAGGAGCACTTCGCTTCTTCTGCTGGCAATGCCAAGTACACTTCTGTCCGCGTCCAGAACGAGATCATCACAATCTGTGGCGACATCCTGAGAGAGCAGATAGTTACCGAAACTAACAAAGCGTTTGCTTTTTCCGTTCTTGCTGACGAAACTGCAGATATTTCAGGAAAAGAGCAGATGTCTATAGGCGTTCGCTTTATTGACAAGGCGGAAGTCGAAGTGTGCGTTCGAGAGCAGTTTTTGGGATTTGTAGAGCTGGAGCAATTAAACTCCGCTTGCATCGCCGCGGCAATCTTGAAGCTTTTGACGAATGTTGGACTGATTCTTTCGAACCTCGTTGGACAGGGGTACGATGGATGCTCTACAATGGCTGGAAAAGAAGCTGGAGTGAACAAAATTATACAAAAACAGTTCCCGAAGGCACTATTTTTCCACTGTGCAAGTCACAAACTAAATCTCGTCATCAACGATTTGAACGACGTCTCTGAAATTCGAAACACAATTGGGATAATCAAACAAACCATAAACTTCTTCCGCGAGAGCGTGCTCCGGAGAAAATTGGTGCCCAACATTCCGATGCTGTGTGAGACAAGATGGTCTGCAAAGTACAAGTCTATTAGGATCTTCTCTCAGCATTACGTGGCCATAGTCGAAGCACTCGAGCAGCTCGCGTCCACGGAATCATGCTCGAACGCTGCAACTAGACAACGAGCTCACATCCTCTACTGCGCAACAGTTAGTTAGTTAGTTATATTGATTTTTATGGCGCAAAAGCAACTGAGGCTATGCTGCGCCAACCTCAAGGTTAGAGTTTTTGTTAATGGTGAAGCTTTTTAAAAATACTTAGAGTTTGTTTAAAACGTTGGCTTCCTTGAGAAACCTAAAAATACATGAAATGTCAACCAGTGCTCGATCACCTAAGAGTAGCATGGGGTGTAATGGGATGCTTTCCCTGTAAAATGTTGTGAAATATTTCTTTCTTAGTTCTTCTAATTTTATGCATGAGATTAAAATGTGGTTCACTGTGAGTTCAGCACCACACATTTCACAGACAGGTTTGTTTTGTTTGGCTAGCAGAAAGTTGTGCGTGAGGTGGGTGTGTCCAATGCGGAGCCGACATAAAATAACTTCGGTAAAACGTTCTTGATGCCTACATGATTGCCATTCCCCTAAAATTGGTTTCACAGAATGTAATTTGTTGTTTACGTGATCTTGCCATGCGGCCTGCCACTTATTTCTGAGTTTACTGTTGATAAACTTTAAGCAATCCCTGTGCGGTATGCTCACTTGTTTTATTTGGCCATTCCGGGCTTGTGCAGCGCATACATCTGCTTTTTCATTACCTACGATTCCAACATGGCTAGGAACCCAGCAGAATTTAATGTTACGTTTTTGTTTTGTGATTTTAACAATGTTATGTATGATGTTACCTATTATGGGTTCAGCAGCATTTCTGGAGTGCAGTGCTTTGAGCATACTCAGGGAATCGGTGTAAATGATGCTATTTTTGATATTCTCTCTTACTATTTTTTCCACAGCTACAAAGATGGCATAACACTCAGCAGTAAAAACCGATGCGCATTCTGGTAGTCGCATTATCTGTTTGTTTTTTCCTTGGATTACTGCACTTCCAACGTGATTTTCTGTTTTTGAGCCATCGGTATAAAATTCAATGTAAGTGTCATACTTTTCTTGTAGTGCAAAGAATTCCTGTAATATGTACTCATTTGGCGTTTGCTTTTTATCTAAATGTGTCATTGTGAGGTCACATACTGAAGGCAGGCTGTACCATGGTGGTAAATATTCATTCCTTTGTGCAATATTCGGTAGGGCATCTAGTACTGTTAGCTCTTCACATTTGTCTTCAAAGCGCAATAGTAATGGTCTGATAGAATGTGGTTTGTTGATGAATAATCTTTTAGATGGGCACTTGGTGACAACTGGATGGCAGAGATGTTTCGGAAGAGAACGGATTTTTAAGACATATGAGCATGTAAGGGCGATTCTTCGATCCTCAAGAGCGGCTTCATTAGTTTCAACGTAAAGGCTAACTACTGGTGATGTTCTGTATGCTCCAGATGATAGGCGGAGACCAAGATTATGAATGGGGTCTAATCTTTTCAAGTAGGATGCTCTTGCCGAGCCATATACTATGCACCCGTAGTCCAGCTTGGAGCGCACCAGAGAGCGATATATTTGTAAAAGGCTTGCTCTATCGGACCCCCACCGCTTCCGTGAGAGCACTTTTAAGACATTGAGGGCTTGAGAAGCTTTCTTTTTAAGGTTGTTAATGTGTGGTAGAAATGTGAGTTTCTTGTCGAAAGTTAGGCCTAAAAATGTGTGTTCTTGTTTAATTGGTAGCGCAGTGTGATTCAAGTATAGACTGGGATCGACCTGTAGGCCTCGTCGCAATGAAAAAAGAACAGCTACTGTTTTTTGAGGAGAAAATTTAAACCCATTTATGTCTGCCCAAGCACCTAGTTTATTTAGTGTGATTTGTATTTGTCTCTCACAGGTTGATATGCTAGAGGACGTGCATGCTATTTGTAGGTCATCTACATAGACTGAATACATAATGGACTTGGGTATTACTTTAGCTAAGGAATTCATTTTTACTATGAAGAGTGTCGTGCTTAGAATGCACCCCTGGGGTACGCCGTTCTCTTGGGTGAAAGTCATGGAGAGAGTTGCTCCTAGGCGGACTCGGAATGTGCGGTTAGCCAGGAAGTCGTTCAAGCAGTTCAACATCCTGCCGCGGATACCTAGCTCTGTTAGGTCACGGAGGATGCCGAACTTCCACGTAGTATCGTAGGCCTTCTCCAAGTCGAAGAAGACCCCAATACAGTGCTGCTTGTGGATGAACGCCTCCCGGATGGTGTTTTCTAGGCGGACAAGATGATCTGTGGTGGAGCATGTTTTCTTAAACCCACATTGGTGTTTATCTAGTAGTTGCCGAGATTCAAGTACGAAGGTTAGTCTAATGTTTATTACACTTTCGAAAGATTTAGCAATGCAGCTGGTGAGGGCTATTGGTCTGTAACTGCTAGGACTTGTTGGTGGTTTTCCGGGTTTGAGAAAAGGTATTATGACTGCTTTTTTCCACTCGTCAGGTATATTGCCAGTTATCCAGATTTTATTAAAGAATTTTAACAGTGCCTCTACAGCAGCCTCGGAGAGATGTGCAAGCATAGCGTAATGCACGTTGTCTGGTCCCGGTGCTGTCTTTTTGCCAGAAGATAGTACCTTATTTAATTCTTCTAGTGTGAGAGGCTGGTTATAATCCTCATGAACACCTGCTCCAGATGGGAATCTTTGTTTCTCAGCTATTGCTTTCTGTTTTTGAAATGTGTTTGTGTAGTTGGATGAGCTTGAGATCTCAGCAAAATGCTCGCCCAGTATGTTGGCCTGTTCTTCTAAAGATGTTTGTGTCCCGGGTGCTGTCAAGAGAGGAAGTGTGAAAGGGGTATGGTCACCAGTAAATTTACGCACTTTTTCCCACATTTTCTTTGATGTTATTGAACTATTTATTGAGGAGACATATTTCTGCCAAGAGGTTTTCTCTGCATTTCTTCGCACATACCGCGCTCTGGCTTTTGCCTTCTTAAAGGTGAGTAGGTTCTCTGCAGTGGGATATCGACGCAGAGCGCTCCAGGCTTTCTTTTGTTGTTTTTTTGCTAATGTGCATTCTTTTGTCCACCACACTTTGTGTTTCTTTTGTGCAAGTC
This sequence comes from Amblyomma mixtum, assembly GCF_055824585.1. Taxonomy (NCBI): domain Eukaryota; kingdom Metazoa; phylum Arthropoda; class Arachnida; order Ixodida; family Ixodidae; genus Amblyomma; species Amblyomma mixtum. The sequence goes on along the minus strand of NC_143019.1, from coordinate 43,993,905 downwards.
CTGTTGTTTGTGGTATAGCGAGTGTTGCGGCTGATATTATGCATTCTGTAAACTTCTCATTAATTTCATCTGTGCTAAGGTCGTCACAAAATTCTTTTTCCAGAGTGGCACTTTTTGTAAAAAGTGACCAGTCGGCGAGCTGAATTTTCCAGCGCCGTGGCCTTGTGGGGATGATTGGAGTGGACGATGAGAGCCTGATGATGGTAGGTAAGTGATCGCTGCCCATGGGGTCATTTAAAACATCCCATTTAAAATCGTTAAAAAGTAATGGTGATGCGAAAGCTAAATCGAGAGAGCTCATTTTTGCTGAGCTTGGACAGCAATATGTGGCTTTTCCCGTATTTAAAAGACAGACATTATTAGAAAGTACAAAATCTTCGATTGTTTGGCCTCTAGAGTCACAGCGTTCGCTTCCCCAAAACGGAGAGTGAGCGTTAAAATCGCCAACTACCAGAAATGGCTCCGGCAGTTCATCGATCAGGGCTTCTAGATCTTGGCATGTTAATGTGATGTGTGGGGGAAGATATACGGAACATATTGTAATGGTTTTGTAGCTGATGACGCTAACCGCAACCGCCTCAAGTTTCGTTTTCAGTTTGATTTCATGAGTCGGGACGCCGCTTTGGATGATGATTGCGACGCCTCCCGAGAGTCTATTTGCATGTTCGCGATCACGCCTAAAAGTTGTATAATGTTTTAAGATATTTGAATGTTGTGGACCAAGATTGGTCTCCTGGAGACATAGGGCTAGAGGCATCACTGACCCTAGAATATGAGTTATATCACTGTAGTTCCTCAACATTCCTCTACAGTTCCATTGTATTATGAAAGCCATCTTAGTTTTGTGTTTGTACTGATTGAAAAGCTAGATCAAGTTGTTTATGGCCCCGTGACTCGGGGCCTGTCTCTTTTTGACCGATCCAGGGAGCTCCGCCGACCATCCGACGTGGACGGTGAGGGGCTGCCCGGGGTCGTGTCCATCGCCTCTGCAGAGGCACTGGACGACCGTGCAGGAGGCACATTGATTTTTGAGTTAGACCTCGACCTGTGGGAAGAGGTCTTTGGGACCGCCGACCCGGGGGTCTGCGTCCCCTCCTTTGGGGTAGGCGGAGTAGCGTGAGCTACTCCACCAGACGGCGCGGATGGCCCCGCCCCAGGCTCACTACGTGTGACCTGGACAGGTGCCGAAGCCTGGTGTGGTGCGCCGCGCCCACGCACCACATCGGCGAAGTTTGTTTTTGCAGTGAAGGAGAATTTGTTTGTTTGAGAGTATTGCCTTCTTGCTTCTTTGAAAGAAATGTTTTGCGTAGTCTTGAGAGTAATGATTTCTTTTTCTTTCTTCCAGGACGGACAAGCCCTGGAGTAGGCAGCATGGTCGCCTTCACAATTTGCACACCGTGGGTTAGCAACACATTCTTCAGATTGGTGTTCTTTTGACGAGCATTTTGCGCAAGTTTTGCGGCCGCGACAACTCTGCGAGCCGTGGCCAAATCTCTGGCAGTTGAAACATCTGCGTGGGTTGGGAATATACGGTCTTACATTGATTTTCAGGTAGCCTACTTGAATGGATTCGGGTAATGTGCTCATGTTGAATGTCAAGATCAGGTGTTTGGTGTCCACTTCTTTGCCATCCTTACGGATTTTGATCCGGTGGACATCTATAACTTCTTGGTCAGTAAGTCCTTCGAGCATTTCCTTTTCAGAAAGGTGGACAAAATCTATTTCAGAAATGACGCCTCGTACAGTATTCAGAGACCGATGTGGGGTCACAGAGACAGGGATGTCCCCAATGGATACAATTGTTGCAACTTTTGAGTGTTGTGTGCTGTCGCGCAGTTCAAGAAGTAAGTCGCCACTGGCCATTTTTGACACCTTGTAGCCAAGGCCTAAGGCATCTGTCAAGCGTTTTGAGACTTGGAATGGGGATATTATCCTTGCTTGCGTTTCTTCTGCTTTGCTATGGATGACGTGAAATTTTGGAAATGATACTTTTCTTTTTTGAAAAAAGTCGTCTGCTTCGGTCCGCCCTCTCTTGAGAGAGCGATCAAGTTTTGAAAGGGGGGGAGCCATAAAAAATTGAGGTTTTTCGGTCATGGTGCCAGCCACCCACCATGGAGCCCAACAGGGGGACGCGACAGGAACTTGAAAGCAAGTCCTGCCCACGCCAGCTGTACACCTTAACTATAACCTAATATGACTCAACTCAGGGTAGTTGGTCACACACGGTTAACCCTCGCCGCCAGGAAAAAGAGGAAAAAACGAAGAAGAGAGGAGGAGACAGGAGAGTTGTAAGAAAGAGATAGTAAAGTGAAAGATAGAGGGGAGGATAGGAAAAGGCGACTGCCGATTTCCTCCGGTCGGGTCAAGCCGGAGGTGCCGTCTACAGGAAGCTGGGGCCAAAGTGGTGTGTTGCCTCCGCCGAGGGGCCTTAAGGGTCCAAACGCTCGGCATCGGCTCAACCACCAGGATCCCCTTTTCCCCGGACACGGCGATGCCACGCACGGCTAAGCGCGGATGCTCGGGTCCGTGGTGACGCATTGTTCACCATCATCCCCCTGCGGGGATGTCCCTGCGGATGCTCGGGTTAACCCCGTGGTGTCGCCACTCACCAACGTCTGCATGCTGCAGACGCCTCCCTGCGGGGACTACTGCGCAACAACAAGCTCATCTTTCATCGTCTGCTTGCATATTGTAGCGAAGTACAGCGCTCGGCTCGAACCAGCTACGAACATTCTGCAAGGTGTATCCATGGACTTCCATTCTGTGCATGGCCACATCACTGAGCTACAACGTATTTTTCGCGGCCACCGGACAAACGCTGTAGAGGAGTTCTCTAACATCATGAATGCAGCAAGGGAGGCAGCCAATCACTTAAATGTGGTGATATCTGTACAAAGACAAGTCTCTCGTCAGGCCCACCGAGACAACTACGGGATTCAGTCGCCAGAGGAATACTACCGTGTGGCAATATATGTGCCGTACTTGGACTCCCTCACTGCTTCTTTAGCTCGGCGCTTTTCTGAAAGCAATGAGAGGAGCTTCAAACTTCTCCAGCTGCATCCATCAAAAATGAAGCACTTGAGCCGTGTTGAGTTCGCTGTTCTCGCCGAAGAACTCCAGTGCTTTTACGGCATCGACAACTTCAAGGAAGAGGCCATCTCTTGGTACGAGATGTGGTGCAACAAAACTGGGGACCCATCAAAAATAACTTACTGCGAGCTTCTACATCAGGCCAAGACATTCTTCCCTGGTGTTGCAAAAGCCATTGAGGTGGCTCTGGCTTTGCCAGTTACTACCTGTACGGTCGAACGCTCCTTCAGTACAATGAGGAGAGTGAAAACGTGGCTACGCTCAACGATGACAAACGACAGACTGGACGGCCTTTGTATGATGAGTGTGCACCGAGAGCGTGTAATGAAGCACAGAAATGAATTTATCACCAGTGTCATCACGCAATTCGCCCAGAAAAATCCGAGGCGTCTACAGTTTCTGTTCAAGGAAGACTGACTGAGTGACTGTCGTTGCGTGTTTGTGAACATATTGTGCTGTGTGCTGGTCATCAATCCGATTGTGTCGAGAACCCGTATGCAGCAAGACTGAGCACTCTTCTCCACGAAGTGATAGTATCTTTTTGCATTTTTATTAATTTTAATTGTTTCTTCGTTGATAAACTCCAATGTATCTCTCCTAGCCTCGCTTTAATTTGCTGTTTGTAATTTTTCTTCCATGTGTGTATTTTACTTATTTATTTTATTTGTATATAAATAAATAAATTTACTCCGCAAATAGTGCCTTTTTGCTACGAACATACCCCCCCCCCCCTCCGGCGCCAACAACCAATGGGGCCCCCCCCCTGCAAAAAATTCTGCGGACGCCCTTGCACCCAGTCCTTACCTTTAACGACCATTACAACTTCAGGGAAGCTCTAAGGGCTCCACTTTACGAGCTAGAAGCAAACCATGCAGCCTGGTTACTTTTGACAAAGACTGTACCTTATAAAGGCCACCAACTATATGCAACTTCACCGACAGCCCTCCCGACGTGGAGCAGCCCGGTTATGCCAGGAGAGGGAGATGTTGTAAAGTTTTGGTGAAAAGTCCTAAGGCCACAGCGTACACCTGCAGAGAAATGAATGTCCCTAGAATGCTCCGTGTAGCGGGTCATTCAAGACACAATTCAAGCAGGATGCTTCTCTACCGCTAGAAGAAACCTTCTGCTAACATTTCAAGGTCCTTCGCTTTCGAATAGGGCTGTAATGACTCTATTACGGGGCTGAAGCGAAAATCTTGTGGCCTTACGACTTTTCAGCAAGACTGTACATATTCTCCCCATAATATCGAAGATCAGACAGATGAATGCTGCCCAAGAAATCTTACTATAGGCTTTCTGCCAAGCGCAAGCGTAGTTATGGCTTAGTTTCAACACGTACCACAGAGCTTCCAGCGGGCAACTAGTCGCCCAGTATTGTTCCGAACTTCCCATTACAGCCTCTTATGACTAAATGGTATATGTTTAGTTTTTTATCAGATGCCTTAAAGTAAGTTCTCTTAAATGAAAGCAAACGGATGTTTCCTTTCATGAAAAGATCAACCCGTTTTGATTGGTTTGGAGTACAAAAATTCAGTACCGCCAGCGGCAATACTTGCTTCCATTCCTGAGAGTTATTCACGCAACCAGCGAGCAAACTAAAGTAGGACGACACGCATTCATTCGAAAGTGTATTAGGGAAAACGATGCCGCATTAATCGCTGACTCCCTGCACATATATATTTCACGAAGCGGGCAGAAGTTTCGCATCAAAACCCTTGATGAGGTTTGTTTAATTCTTAAATCCAGCGGAAAAGTAAAAGCTAAAAACTGATATGAGTCGCTTCCATTCATGCACATACCTATGCGTCGCCTGCTCACTCGTACGTTCCGCCTTTTTCATCCGGCTGCTCTGCGCATGCGCAACTCTCCAGCTCCATTGGTTGAAAACAAAGTGCCCGCTCGAACTGCGCATGCGTAGTTCATGTTAGTAACAGGTGCATACGACAGATGGCAGCAGCTGTCAAGCACACACACACACTTGCCACTTCGCGGGAGCCGTTAGCGCCTCGTAGAACCGCATTGCGCCCGCGTCTCCAAAGTGCATTTGCTTTAAACCACTAGCAGAGAGATTTTAGCCACTCCACAGAGGGCGCCACAGCATGTGAAAAAGGCGGCTTCGAATGCAGAAGTTCAATGAAATCAGTTGCGCGATGCTCAGCTAAGTCACTCTGCACTCGGTCTGAAGGCACACTTGTGCATTCCGCTATCTGTACGAGAAGACCGACACGTTGGGTATCTCTCTCGATGATGATGATAAAAAAAAAACATCGGGGAGCAGTCCGTACTGAAATCCGGAGCCTTTTCGAAACGAAGAAAAAGCGGAATGCGATGGGGTCTTTGGACTCTCGAAGGAACGGGTAACGGTGAAAGAAAAAAAAAATACAATTGGCCTTTCACCCTGCGCAACCACCCTGTTGTTCCTTCCTCCGTGCAGCAGCTTATACCATGAAGGTCACACAGCGGGGGGCAGTTCATCACACGTATTCTCATGCAAAGGCGTTTAAAAAGGCTGAGCGTCACCACAGGGGCACTTGAACAAAAAAGGCTGCTACCTCATACTCCCCGCTGTCCTTCTTTCTGTTCATATCCCAAGAAAAGAAACGTCAAAGTACAGCCCAAAGTATTAAGAGAGAAAAAAATATATAAAAAACACTCTCACATGTGGCGTTGCAGTCGGCCTGGGGAAAGAGCGAAGAAAGGAAGAAAGAAAAGTGGGGAGGTGTTTCACGGAGTGGATGCCGTGGCGTGCTCTCCGAATGCTTGGAGAATCTGGAGGAGTGGGAAGTGAGAGGGAAGCGGGGGGGGGGGGGGGGGGCTCTCCGTGGTGTTGTGCTTCTTGAGTCATCACTACCGGAGGTCGTCGTCGTATGGCGGGCTAAGGTCGTCGCATGCAAGCGGGGCACACAATGCTCTGCTTTGTTGGCGGTGAGCGCTCGAGGGGTGGGGTGGGCGGACCCCCGGACTCCTTCCACCAGGAGGTAGCCTTCCAGCCTGCCTGCCGGGCACCTCGCCAAAGATCGATGGCCTCACGTGCGAGACCGGGCTCATAACCAATTATTAAAGAGAAGGCTCTGCGTGCTCGGGGTCACCTTTCTCCGGAACGGCGCCCTGGAGCCCCGGCTGGTGTTTCGAGTTTATTTGTTGTTGCTTCTTACTTTTTGCCGCTTCGTGCCCTGCGGAGCACCTTGGTTATCGCGGCCTGCCCGCAGACTAGAAAAAAAATACTTCGGTCAACATACCGCGTGCTTCGGTTAGAAAGAAATAGGGAAAAGAACGCCGCTGTAGTAAACAAGGCGCGGGCTGCCAACTATCAGTTCAGCGCGCATGACTCCGCGTGAAGGGAGGTTAGAGTGCCTACGTCGGCCGCGAGAGGGAGTGGCGAACGCCTGCTGCTGACTGAGCTGGATGACCTGCAGACTCCGGGAGAAAACAGCCGGATGCAGAGAGTGGAAATTGGAACCCACGGAGTGTGGACGCTTGTGAAAGTACTTGGAATAAAGACTTATTTAAAGAGTACTGAAAGGCTAGCGGGCAATAAATTCGCCCCAACATGATTCGTCTCCAAGGAAGTGCTGGAAGCTTGTATCGCAATGTGCTGAAAGAATGGAACACTGTGCCAGAAGAGTGTGGCGTACGAATTACTCCATTTCAATTTTAGCCCCTTAAAATCATGTACAGAAAATGACGGGTGCGATGGCGGATGTCGCACTATTGGTTGGAGCCATTGAAGGGTCTTACTAGGTACAAATATGTCGGCGATTTGGCATACTTCGCCTCGATCACAATAAAGGCACCGCTACCAGTCGAAGAATACGTGATCAACAGCTGAGCACTCCACTGCAAGAAAGTGTTCACCTCTGGCCTTAATTGCGAAAGCCTGAAACTCTCTATATAGCTATCATTCGTCACGTAACCTAACCGAAACAAATATAAACCACGAGTTTCTTTGGATTCAACAAGTTCGACTCCACTGTAAACATAGACCAAGCAGTCTAGTGTAATCCTGAAGGATCTCCAAAATCTGGCGCCGTTAAACCGTACTCAGGAAACACGCTAACTTTTAAGGAAACAATGAAAACACCTCGATTACAGCTACTTTGGCTACTATACATATACGTGCAACACCTTAAGCTCAATTGTTCTAACCACAAAGCGGTTTAAAAGCAATCAAAGTTTTAATGCAAGTGCAGATAATCAGATAGGCAGAGAGAGATGGTTTATTAAAGCAAAGCTTAGAGATTTGTCGGGCTACTAAGCTGACTCCTTTAACAACCAAATTACATTGCTGACGGCCATGTTAAACGGCCGATTCCTTTCCAAACGCACCTGCAATCTGGGTCGCGAGACCGTTGCTGTTACTTATTCAGAAGTTCACGTTAGCAGACAGCGTGGAAGATTGTTCTCCAGACACAAACTTGAACAAGAACAAGGGTAGGTAGAGAAGGTGTCCACTGCAGAATGTTTGGACAAGACGACTTGTCCCAGGCGACCGCGGTCATATTCAGTGGGACTGTGTGAGCTGAATTCTCACTTCGAAGAGGGGGAATTCCTGAAGGAATGAGAAAAAAGCAGGTGGTTGTGAGAAGAGAGGGAGGGTGGGAAGGTGGCACACATTGTCTTAGAAAGCTCTCTTCTGGATGCACAATGGGTGCACTGGGTGCACAGGTGGTACTATCGCGCCTCCTTTTTCTTCACGCAACTTTCTCACAGTGACGCCAAACGTTTTGATCCATAAAGCCCCGGCTGCTGAGAACATGATGATATAAAACTTTGAACCCAAACCGCATGTATAGTACATGAATGCACGGCGGGCAAACGGTTTGTCTCGAATTCGCAACACTGGGCAGTAACGGTATAATGCGCTGGCGGCTCAGCATATTCACACCCCAATTTGTGCTCCAGCTCTGTATCGAAGCGAATGTCCGGTGTACGTTTGGTTCGTTGCCAGTTCGCTGCATTGAACGTCCCAGTGTTACTTAGGGCTGAGGGAGCTAGGGAATACAGTTCAAGGTGACCCTGTGGAAGCAGTGATGGCATGGAACTTGATTACCTCACGTGACAAGCTTCCTTTCTCGTGTTAAGCCCAGGTGGTGCGAAATAAGATGGCAGAAGCACGATCACGTTGTCAGTGGTTATGCATCTCTATAAAGAAGCGCACAGAAGGTTCTTCGACTCTTGCATAAGAGTAGAAGAAGCTTCCTACACTATAAAGTCTGAAAGAGGTCTCCTTCCTTGCTTATGCTGCTACGGAGTAGTACTATATGGATGTCGTGGGTGGTCCGTGGAAGCAAGCGCACCCACTGAAGCCATATGAAGGCCCTGTTCGCACAGTGGCTGGATATATTAGGGAATCCATCTCGCCACCGTGCCAGGGAAGCTTTTCATAGGTGATCCAGTCTTCCACGTGTTCATCGTATAGTGACCGACGCTAGTATACCAGCAAGAGGGTGACTGAAGGCACCACTAAAGGCTGCTATTACGGCGCGGTGCATCCTGGTCAAAGTTTGAGGGTTTGAAGGTTTATTAAAACGAAATACAAATGAGTTATAAGTTTCACAAAAAAGTTAGTACAGTAGGAGGTCCCAAAGTGAAAACTGTCTGTAGGATGACATGTTTACGCAAAAGGCGTACTGGCGCTAAAAAACGAAGACAACACACACAACAGGACAGGACTGGGACCTCCCATCAGGTATACTTAAAGGGAGACTGAAGCACTTTTTTTGAAAATCAGGCTGGCAGCGGCGTCCTATAGTTTTTCATGCTGTATGCTCGAATATCGCATCCAAATAAGGCAAAAACAAGCGCGAATTGCCTTTTTTAGCAGAAATATGCGGCCTCTGCCGCGGGGCACGCCGCGCGGCGCGCCGCCGCCCGTGATTGGTCAAGCGAGGTCGTGACGTCACTTTGAGGACTGGAGAAGCTGCCGATGCGGATCCGGCGCTGCGCTGAGTGCAGATCGCAGCTTTCCGTGGCGTTGTAAAAGCGAATATGGCGACTATTTTTTTACTGACCTCTAAAGAAAAGGATACTACAGTTTGTTCATTCCACGCATCACCTGAAAGCAAAAAAGACACGAGCAAAAAATTCTACGCCTAGCACAAGCATACGCTAGCGTGAAAGACACGTACGCAGATCATGCGTGAAAGGTGCCAGCACAACCTCGGCTGGTATTCTCGGAAAGGAAGGGGTGCGAACAATACTCAAGTCAATTTCCACCACCGGACGCCTCCTGGCTCGCCCTAAAGAGCGTCATCCTAAAGAAAAGGCCCAAAGCACTGTGCACAAAAAATCCTATTCTCACTACCCGGCGTAGGTTGGGGCAAGAAAGTATTTCAAGGAAACGATGAAGCAGCACAGAGCTGATGTCAAAATTAGCGAAGCGCAGTGGCCAAGCACTGCGAGACATGTGACCACAGGATATTGAATGAATCATTGCGCGCTGGAAACCAAGCTAAATACGCGCACAAGGCTGCTGCTTCACTCGTGGCGTGTTCAGCAGATGCCAGAAAATATTAATCGCTGCCTCGGAAACGTTCGCCCTTCCTATATTTGCAGTTTATGTTCAGTGAAGTAGTGGCCAACTATATGTGTGTTTAAAAGCCAAGCTAGCTGCAACTCCTTCGCTGCCACAACTTGAAGAAGAAACCGACTAAGGTTGCGAGACATGATGTTTTTTTGCAAAAACTTGGTTGGCATTCATTTCTCTGTTAAATTTTCATCCGAAATCAGAACGTCGAACGCTTTCATTTTAATCGCTTAGATACGATTAAACGAGATGCCGCATATGACGAGCTTCAATGCTTGCTTGCTTTGCTTTATTTTGTTTTGCTTTGCTTGCTTGCTTGGACACGTCGAACCGAGTACAAAATCACTAACCGAGCCTTGCTGAGCACGCCTCAGGTGGTCTGGCCGCACCTATAAGCTGAGAAGAGCAACACATGCTTTAGCCTCTATTAGGTTTCTGCAGAGGCGTGTTTCTAGTGAGCATGTTTCTGCTTTTAGAAGAGGCGCTTCTTCGAAATGGTGCCACGCCTCTCATGCGCGAGGAAATGAAAGGAACTGCGTCATGGTTCAGCCGCGACCGAAATCTCCAGAGATCACATTAGGGACAAGCTCTGCATGTAGCCGGTGTCACGAAAGTGCTTCGAGCAGAGTACGCTTGCTTTGGTCGGCTTGAATTCTTCGTCAAAGCAGCGAGCGCTTCCGCTGCGAGCGTATGATCTTGCGGAAAACAGTGGAAGACGACACAGTCGCTGGCGTAGTTGTTCGTGGACACGAAAGCAGAGTAGTACCTCGTGTTGAATCTGATTCTCAAGGTCGGCTGACACGCTTTGTACGTCACAACGCACGCAGTACGAGGAACAACGCATGCAGCACGAGAAACAACGCGCGCTGAAAGCTCTCTCGGGTGCGCCGAAGTATCGCCGGCTCCTCAACGTGACGTCACGTTGGCCGACATGGACGAGGTTTCCCTCTCCGCTGTTCTCCTCTCCTGCGGTCGCGCGCGGCGCGGGAGATTTAAACATCGCGTTTTTAATTGGTGATTACGCCACTGTTTTGGCCAAAATCGAAAAAATAATTTCACAGACGTGATCAGCAATGACACTACTTCAAAACCCTAAAAAATTAGCTGATTCGAAAACCACCTCAGTCTCCCTTTAAGTAAAGTGCACAGGTTTGGCAGAGGAGCTGGAACAAAAGTATAGAGTCAAGTTAAAACCTATTAGTATAATGGTTAGCGGGCATAATTTAACAAAAAGAAAGGCTTAAAACAACAAAGCATAAGAGCATGAGAAAGAACACAAAAGTCAACAGATAACAATGGGCAATTAATAAATGCAGAATATTGCAAAACAGAAGCGGAGGCAAAAAACAAACTGAAAAAGATATTCCAAATGAGTAACAATGTGACCGTTTGCTGTAGTGGGAACATAAAATGAGATTAAGGCAACCTTAAGTATATGGCATGTAGCTGAATGTGTTGAGAAGAGGTTAGTAAAGTGTAGAAAGCGCGCTGCGAACGCGCGAATTTGACTGCTAGCGGTAATGAATTCCAGGTTCTTATGGCGGAGAAAAAGCAGTTTGTTTTCCATAATTTGTGCTCACTTTTGGTAGAAGCATATTGTTTTGTTCAGAGAATCTAGCGTTATTGCCATTTGCAAGAAAAGATGCGAAATAAACAGAGAAGTTGATTATTGTCATTGCGAGCGCGGTAAATTAGGAGACCTAAACTAAAATTAAGGAGGCATTTTAACGGCAGGATGTTTAGGTCATCTGCAGAGCCAGTGACGCTGCAGATTCGAAACCCTGTGACGGAGGCACACAATATTTTTTTTTTTTTTTTCCCGAGCGCATTTCCGCTGCAGCTATAGCTTGGGCGCTGGTCTGGGTTATCTTTCTCCGAGCACCGCGTCCGCTCTGGATAGCAGTCGTGCGGAGATCTCGGCACAGTTGCGAAAAGCTGCAACGGAACGGATATCGCGCGATGTGTCTCGGCGTAAACAGCAGCCTGAGAACACGAGCCTGGGAACACGGGAGACGCAGTGAGCCGCGCTGTCCAGATCACGTGATACAGGAGTAGCTCACGTGACTCGTCCGGTCTCGCTGACGGTGCGTCCCCGGGCGTCCGTCTCCGTTTCGCAGCGCGTGAGGAAGACCGTCGTTGTGGATGATGTAACGAGTGACAGCATCGTGCAGACAAACAGGCCCAACATATCGCGTTGCCGACTCAGTCACTTGGGGAAAGATAGCACGGCCGGGGTGACGAATCGGTAAGCGCAGCAAAGCTGGGCTCTACAGTCAGATACAACTCAAGAACAAAGAGACTTTTCCTCGACAAAGGACCTCCTTTCCAGCCAATGGCGTCGGCTGATTCTCATGAACATGCGTTGACGATGCAGGGAGGGTACTATCCCCGACCATGGACGGAGGGGACTATTCCATTTCATCTGCCACTCCCTGCATTGTTACGCTAGCAGGTTCATAAGAACCGGCCGACGCCACTGGCTGGAAGGGGATCCTCTGACGGGGAAAAGTCGTTTCGTTCTTGAGTTGTATCCGACTAAAGCATGTACTCCGTATTCAGGAGGTCGCGGATATATGCACATGACGGGCCGTTGATGGTCCCGGAAGGATCAGCACAATCGTGGCGCGCGAATTCACTAGTCACGTGATTTTTTTTTTTTTGTATCTCGTGGGCTTTCTTTGGAGCTCGGAAAAAGGATACACGTGAGGCATTCTTTATCGCAAATAAATGGAATGGGGGCTTCTGAAGGTGCTCTCCAAATTTGCTATTCACTTCTGCTGTCTAACGTCAATATTTACGCATTTAGAAAAATTATCTTTAGTGCTAATTAATTAATTGCAAAACAAGAAATTGCCTGTGATGCGCAAGCCGGTTGGTAGGTGTATGTAAGTGGTTTCCCTGGCCTGCCTCAAATATTTTATCTTTTAACCCTTGGCTAAAGTTAGCGTGGACACCCTGTATAGTATAGTATAGTATAGTATAGTATAGTATAGTATAGTATAGTATAGTATAGTATAGTATAGTATAGTATAGTATAGTATAGTATAGTATAGTATAGTATAGTATAGTATAGTATAGTATAGTATAGTATAGTATAGTATAGTATATCTATACTGCACCTTACAATAGATGAGAGAGAGAGGAAAATGCTCTAATAAGGGCCTGATTAAGAGCTTCCACACCGACGGCAGACGAGACACACTTTTACAAGACTCTGAAGCAACATTCCACACTTCTTCAGCACTCACTGCACGTATCACGTGCACAAACCCCCAGCTGACCATCTCGCAGATTAACACGTTGAGAGCCATACAGCTTAACACACTCATCGTACTGGTTCAATGGTTCCTACATCATTTTCCCTCTTCCAGTAGTATAGGCTAGGTTTATCGGCCACATAAAAGCCGCGCCAAACTACACTATAGAGAACAGCACTGCACTACACAGAATAACATTGGCGGTGGACTGCACGACGTAGCATTTCTGTGCGGCGTATAACTTAACACAGCAGAACAGTCATCACAACACTGGATATCACGCGGGGGTAGAGAGACACAGAAACGCCTTCAATGACAGGAAATGTGGAGGTTTCGACCGGAGGAAAATCTCAATCCACACAAGGGGAAAGGGAAGGAAAAAAATAATGGCGCAGTAACTGACTTCGCGGTGGACATCTCAACCGCGCCGTGTGGGAAGGGAGGAAGATGGGGTGAAAGAAGAAAGAGAGAAAGAAGAGGGGAGTTGATGGCTCCAGAAAAATTTCGACAGAGAGAGAGACATACAGACAGGCAGGCAGGCAGGACAGAGCAGGGCAAGGCAGGGCAGGGCAAGACAGAGCAGGACAGGGCAGGGCAGGGCAGGGCAGAACAGGGCAGGGCAGGGCAGGGCAGGGCAGGGCAGGGCAGGGCAGGGCAGGGCAGAACAGAACAGAACAGAAGAGAACAGGGCAGGGCAGGGCAGGGCAGGCAGACAGACAGGCAGGCCTATTGAGAGTGAAGACGAGAGGTGGTTATGCCAGATGATAGAGCTCTCGAGCTGTCGTGCCCGAGCCATCGTGCCCACATCTCATATCCCCCTCATCCACGACGATGCAAAAGCTTGCGCAAGCACAACACAACGCATGCCAAGCTTCCCGCGTCAATTCGCCCACACCACTCCTTCCTTCGCTCCGTCGAAACAAAGTCCGCCTTGTTTTACACGCTTCGCAGAGGCCGGACGCGGCGGGGGGCTAAAATCCCCACGAGCCGTCTCGCGCCACACGACCGACCAGCCTTGCGCCACACTTCACAACTGAGGCATTGCGGCAACACCACGGAAGTAAGGAGGCACGGAGCGCCACCACATTTGCCACACAGCCTAACCCGCTTATTGCGTAGTTTTCCATCGAGCGGGTCAACCACACATACGACCGAGAGAAAGGCGTTCAGGCGGAGCGCACTTTAAACCACGTGTCAGGGGGACTGAATGGGGCTGAGGAGGAAAAGAGCTGTGCTCGCCGCGAACAGGGCGGCAGTGTACAGCGGCCGTAATGCTTCTGCACGCTTGTTATTCCTCTCTCGTTCGCTCTATTTCTTGGCTCTCGCCCACTCTTCCTAGCTGCGAGCAGCAGGCCCAGATGCGTCCCCTCAGGGCAAGTCCCTCCGCGCATGGCTGGTCGCAACAGTGCCTGTGAGAGGCTGCTGCGGTCCCAAACAACTTGTTAGCCCGCCTAACCAGACGTTCACTATCCAAACAGCCGAAACGCGGATCAGCCGTTCACGGCAGCGTAACGGACAGGCGAGTCACGCTTTTCTGAGCACGGCTTGTATACGAGCTGCTAGTGCGGCAACTCACTTGCCCAAGCACGCCGGCACTGGGGTGTACGGTGCGACTCGGCGCCCCGTGCAAATGTCGCCCAGTGCTTCGGCCCCCCCCCCCCCCCCCGCAATGGCCTCTGCGCGCGGGGTTTGGGCCGTCCATTGGGCCAGCGTTATGCATCGGAATTTGATTGATAGATTCACTAATGCGAGAGCATTATACGGCTGTGTCCCGCCGGCAAAAAGTGTCCGCAATTTTGTTCGCACGATTGCGTCGTTCTCAGATGATAAACGTGTGAAAGTGTGATTGTGGCAGTTAGTGTGGGATAACATGTTGACGTTGATTACTTAATCCCTTCAGCGCGAAAGACCGCGAAAAAATACACATAGAGGCCAAAGTATCTATGGACGTCTATATAGTGCATGGACGTGAAAACAGCCACGGACGTCGATGTAGTATGTGGACGTTTTGCTTTCGCACTGCTACAATGCACGTCGCAGCAGTGATCTCAAAGCTTCTTTCCGTGTGCATGCACTTTGCTCGAGGCATGCGACATGCAACTGCGCAGAGGTGATGGCGAATGTATACGGGACAGGTCAAAAGTTCTCAGGCCACATGGCATCGTTTTCGATAATATCGTGGGGGTATTTATGACACCCCCGAAGCCCACAATGTGCGGACGGTGAGGAGAAGTCTCATATTTACTACTCAGGGCCTCGATAGTCTCACAGCCACCATAAGTGCCCCACTGTAGGGTTGGAAAGCTTGAAAAGTTCCCTGTGGCTTGGGAACTTTTGACGAACCCACCCTGTACATTTTCAAGAGAGAGAGAGGCGCCGCTCAAGAGCGCATAACGGAAAATGACGTCATTCCTACGAGATCCGGCTCTGTATGATGTTGGATGCTATTGCATGCCCATTATTTTAGAGCGCAGCTCTTTGGCGTCCGTTCCTGGGTTTCGCGTCGGCGTCGGCGTCGGCCTCGTAACCAGCTCCGCCCCCAATGTCATGCTTTTCAATTGGTCGAAATGCTCGTGACGTCACAGTGCGCGAATTTCAAATGGGGCCAATTGTACTTTGCCTAGTAACCATGCAACCAATCAAAGGGATCGTATAGTGATGCTGCAACTAAGTTGGACTGAGTTTAGTTAATTGCTTAATTAATCAATTAGCCTAATTAATATACAGGAGAATGAAGAGGTCAGAAGAAAAGAAAAGACGCGCGCCGCAGCGACAACAGCGTCCGCGGAAGGAGACGCTGCTGAAAAAAAAACAGATAAGTACGAAGCCGCGTTCCCTCCACCACCACGCACTTCCCCACTCAGTAAGACGTTGCTCGTTTCATATACGTTGTGTCGAACATCGTAGACAGTTCCAACAATTGACAGGTTAATGACAGAACACGATGGATAGAAATGCAATAATGTAAATATGAAATAGCCTAATTAACCTTTCTAGTTAGACCGCATAAATCTATAAAACCGTGAACGAAATTGGTCGAGTTGGGGAATCGAACCAGGGTCTCCGGAGTGCGATACGAGCACGCTAGCCACTCCGTAATGGCAGCTGAATGGTTTGGAAAGAACAAAGGCGCGTCTAGCTAATACGGCGTCTTCGTTCACTCCCATCTTCCCCCTTCCCCTTACGGCGAGGTGCAGGTGTCCACCCAGATATGCGAGAGAGATACATTTCCTTTCGTCAAAAAATAAATTTACCGTCCAGCAAGGCGTACAGCCGAATTGGCGATGGCGTTCTGTGGACTCCCTGGCAGCGTTGCAAGACGCTGTCGCGTTCCACTCTTACAGGCGAAGCTTAACATGTTAACCACACATCAGTAACACACGCAGACAGCCAATGGACGCGTCATTCGCTGGCAGCACTTGATTCATCATTCACAACCACATTCTTAACGTACGCTCCCTTGCCGCACATGCCAAGGACGTACACCACGATCACATTCTGCGCCATTCCTCTGTACTTTGCTTTGCTGAAACCTGGATGGATCCCGAAGAGCCTCTGGTGCTCGCAGAGACCACAACACAGCGGCGGGAGTCGCTATCTACTTGCGCACAGGTCTCTCTGCAATACCAGTCGAAATGTTTGGCACGTCACATGAACTTGGCGAACTGTGCGCCGCAAAGTTGCCCAACGGCTTGCTGGTAGTAGCTGCCTACTTCGCCCCTACCGCACTCACGAAAGACGTCGTGCACTTCCTGCAACTCGCATTAACCGTCCATCGATCCACACCGATGTTAGTAGTGGGGGACTTTAATGTTGACATAAAGACAAACAGCAATTTCCTAACACTTATGCGGGAGAACATCCCGTTCCTCTCGCTCGTAACGCGTCCCACGGCTGTGACAACCTCGCGAGGCACTTGTATAGATCTCGTCTTTGAGAATCAAGCATTGGTGTACCAAGTCGAACATATATCAGTCTATTTCTCCGACCACAAAGCTTCCTTCATGACTGTCAAGAACTGTTAGTGCAATCTTTGTTAAAGGAATACGTGTGAAAAATAAAAAAAAACTCTGTGATAGCGCATACATGTGTTGCTCGATTTCTTTGCCTCAATCTATCGAAAAGGTGAAACAGCTTTTTGCTGCGCTCAAATTTCGCATCAGGAAGTAACGTAATCGTCGGTAATTTTTTTATTCTTGTTGTGGTTGCAAAATACCATAGACGAATAAGGAGCAGTGTAGAGATTCGTAAACAAAATCCTTTTGGTTTATGGCTTCTTTGAGCGGATGTCTACATCACCTCCACGAACCGTGACTTCAAGAATAACGAACTTATCACCTTATACGAACCACACATGTTATCCATGAAATCTGGTAATCCATCTTGTTCGCGTCAAATCTTGTTATCCAATATCTCGCAATCCATCAATTGATTAAAGGGGCATGGCTCTGCAGAACAATTAGTGCGATATTCTTCACTGACAGCGTCTGTAGCTTTAAGCAGAATGTCACTATATCGAAGGATGCCAGAAGCCTACTGCGACCGAAGACCTTATTAGGAAACATTTCTTGTTCGTTGAAGACGATTTTATAAGACCGTAACAATGCAGCAACAGAAGAGCCCACATTTCGCACCACTTAGGAGCTCGTGCTTGTCTTCCTTCCCATCATTAATAATGTTTTGTTACATGTCGCATCCCTCTGAGTTGATTTTATGTCATAATTGAACAGAAAGAAAAATTGCGGGATTTGCGCGATCCTTCGAGGCGAAGAAGCGACAACAAAGATTGCTTATCTTCCTCCCTATTTCATTCTCATGAGCACTTCATGCCAAAGTCAACATGGGCAGAAAATGAAGGGAAGGCGTGAATTTCGCGTTACGACATACCAAAAAAGCTCTAAGATAGCGAATCGACGTGTTCTTGCTACAAATCTCCTGTACTACAAGAAATTACAGCACATGCCACGGTGAAGCAAGCAGCCGATTCGGTAGACGGTAGACAACGCTAATACGCGAGAAAAAAAAGCCCGAAGGAAATGAACAAGAAAGCAAAGTCATGGGCGCGCCTTCTGCGGGGACCCGGTTCCTAACGAGGAGGTAGCGAGCGCCCGGACTGACAGGCAGAGCTAATCAGAGGGAAAGGAAGATCGCATGCACTGAGGAACTACGAAGGACAAGAAAGACAAGAAAGAAAAAAGAAAGACGCCGCGAAGCAGACGCAGACCGGGAAACAGGTTCCTCCTTTCTTGTTACAAGTGCTGCCCGGAAGACAATAGAAGCGATCCCCTCCGCGAAACCAGAAATGACACGGCGCCATGGCTTCTCGCTAAGGCAAGCCGAGCGGAGCAGAACGTTATGCGGGGCGGTGATATAAATCTCCCTCGCCTCCAGCGCAGCATCTTTCTCTCTTTTTCTTTCTGCCTCATTCCTCTCTTCATTGTGTTCGACCTTACGCCGAAAACTCTCTCACCCCCCCCCCCCCCCCCCTTTCCTCCCGCTCTGAGGCACTCCACAACACGACTGTCCGTTGCGTTAAGCGCGCAGGAGTCAAAAGATCGTGCGTGCTCACAGCGGGAGAGATGCGCTGTTGAAGAAGGGAAGAGTTTAGGGGAGGAGAGACGATCCCGACCAGCGGCGGGTAAGCCGTCCTCGCAGACAATGACGATAAATTAAAGCGTCTCTTCCGTCCGTCCCGGCCCGAAAACGGAGTCACTCCCCGTGCTGCTCCGTCAACCGACCGCCGCCCTTTCAAATCAGCCACCCTCCGAACCTCCCCTTCTGCAGGCAGCTCATCACCCTGCGTCACGCCTTCCTCTCCCAGAGCTCGTCTCCTGTCAGCGTTGGAGAGCTGCGCAGCGCAGCAGAAAAGCACGGATGCGCCACTCCACGGAGGAGGAAGCAAAAGCGACCGAGGAAAAAGACGAGACTCCCCGGGCTCCTTACAACCAAACACAAGCCTCCCATCTACTCAAGAAAGTGGGCAGCGCCGGCAGCAGGACACGCGAGGCACGCTGGTGCCTGCGGCAAGAGGCGAACAAGAAGCAATCCAAAGAACGACATCTAGCGTGCATATCTATCAACCTGCGCCCGTTCGGAGGCACATATGCAGTCAGAAGAGAGAGAGAGGGCGAAAAAGGAGAGAAGGAAGTCGACAGGGGAACCGCTGAAGACAATCACGGCGGCGACGGGCGCCGTGGCAATGAGCGCGTCGGCGGGGAGCGTCACGGGGCCCGCATTCGCGTGGCCCCAGAGAAAGCAAAACAAGAAAGAAACAAGAACGGGAGACCGAAAATGAAATAGCCGCCAACGACACGGGCTGCATCGAGCAGCACGTGATAAAACAATCGTGCAAAAGCAGGCTTGGCGTCGCAGCTGCGCAAGCACAGCAAAGAAGAGGCCAAGTTAAACAGCGGGAGGCCAGAAGCAACGAAAGATGGTGAAAAAAAAAGTGAAATAAAGAAAGCGACGCTGCGGAGGGAGTCGACGGCCGCGCACGTAGATTAGAAGGATAGGCTCGAAGAGGCGGAGTAAAGAGAAGAAAAGCGGGGATAGGGGAGGTTGATGGGACCCATAGGAAGCGATGCAAAGTGAGTCAAAGGAGGATGGCATGGGACACGCACAGAAGTGCTCTTTCTCTCGCCGAGCGCGCGGTCCAGGAGTCTCCTCGTATCGAAAGAAGGTTGGCGAGTCGCTCAGAGAAGAGTCGTGGCGCCCCGCTCTCTCCATAGCGCTACACGCATGGATGACGGCGACGCGGGTTCTTTCCCCCGAACAAGGCACGTCCTGTAACCGCCGAGGCGCATTTCTATCTTCCTGAAGGCTCCCCCGGGCGCAAATAGGCAGGGATGTATACAATCATTCCTCGTTATTACAGACTCTTGTGGTAACCCCCCCTTCGCTTGCTTTCCCAACGCTGCGTGGATGGAGGTTCGGCGGACGGAAGAGATAGCGGACAGTTCCTATATAAGCGACCCCGGCATCTCCTGCTTCCTTCTCTCGCGAAACGAATTGACGTCAGCGAGCCGTTGCTGACTAATGACGGGAGACCACGGGAGCGCGGGGTCGCGCTGAAGCAGAGGCGGAGGAGGGGCTGCTAGGCTAGCGGCGCTGCCGCACCCTGCACAATGGCGAGGTGCTTGGCGACCGCAATGCTACTGCGTTGGGAGGATCTGCAGGAGCATGGAGGAAGATGGCAGCGTTGAGAATGTGCCTCAAGCTCTGAGGAGGAGAGGCACTACTTGAGTACTTGAGAGAGCCGCGCTATTTTCTTTCCCCCTCTTTCCTTTTTCTTTTTTAGACCCGTTCAAGTTCAATTTGTGAGCGAGCGCGTGGCCTTGGACAATGCTCCTTCAGCACGGAGGTTTATGGTTTGGTTTATGGGGGTTTAACGTCCCAAAGCGACTCAGGCTATGAGGGACGCCGTAGTGGAGGGACCCGGAAATTTCGGCCACCCGGGACTCTTTAACCTGCACTGGCATCGCACAGTACACAAGCCGCTAGAATTTCGCCTCCATCGAAATTCGACCTCCGCGGCCTGGAATTTCGGGTCAGTAGCCGAACGCCATAACCTCTGAGCCACCGGGGCGGCCTTCAGCACGAAGGCTTTTTTAAGCTCCTGTCGCACGGCACTTGCCAAGTCCCATGTCCAAAATTAGCGGCAAAAATTTTGAAAACTAAAATTCTAAGATACTGTTACGGAAATATTGAAGCCAATGGTCAATTCTTCTGATATATGCAAAATCTTTCTTTTGAAGTGTTTCTATCGATCGCATCGACCAGTTAAGCCGCCGCGGTGGCTCAGTGGTTATGGTGCTCGGCTGGTGACTCGAAAGAAGCGGGTTCGATCCCGGCCTCGGCGGTCGAATTTCCTCGCAAAATTCTATAGAGGCCCGTGTACTGTGCGATGTCAGAGAACGTTAAAGAACCCCAGGTGGTCGAAATTTCCGGAGCCCTCCACTACGGCGTCTTTTATAGCCTGAGTCGCTTTGGGACAGTAAACCCCTATAAACCATAAACCAGCATCCAACAGTTAAAACTGCCATAGAAAAATAATGGGGAACGTTTTTGACGTCAGTAAAAATGTTAAAAGAAAAAAAAATGCGACTGAAATTGCGTCTTCTTCGGATATATTGATTGTTATAGTTAAATTTTCCATTATACGAAAATATTGCGCTCATAAGCGGTTTCTCGCTCAAAAATGCTTTTGTCCAGAATTGTTGGGCATGTTCACAGCAAAAGCGCTTGTCTTCATCAAAGGAGTAACACATGAAAGAAGTAGCGACGCATATACACAATGCAGCTCAAATGTGAAGCAGTTGTTGAACTTCGCTGCGTGTAAGGTAGCTAAACTGGCAGTTTTAAAACTGAAATGGAGTATTTTATTCGTTCATCGGGCATAGGAATCTATTCAATCTTACTTTCTCCATTAAAAAAAAAAGAGAGACTACTGAAAGCTTCTCTCAAAATCAGCAGCAGGTTTCGAGGCGCGCATTTTACTTGCGAAATCAGCCTGTGATGGCAACACCAGTATTTCATATTTTGCTCTCTTCTAGCTTTTATGCGCTCCGTTTTTCCTGAGAGGGCTCTCTTTGTGATTAGAACGCAGTACCTGCGCAAGAACGCGGTATTTATGTTTCTCCTCAATATCCTTTTAAAGGGTCAGTCTACTGAATTTTATCGACCATATTTTCTTTGCGGCAACCGATAGCTCTTTACTCAAACTACCGTTTAGCCAGCTGTGGAGCCAAGAAGTGCGGTAGAACATTTTAAAATAGAATTTATTGATGTGGGAACACATCTGTATGAGATGGTAGTCTCATCTGGCAACCATGGATTTCCGCCGCGCGGCGACAAACATGGCGGCGCCCGTCGAAGCCGGACCTCTCGCTTCGGACTGAATTCTCGTTGTTGCTGCATTTTTCAGTGCGTTCACTGGCCATAAATGGGGCGCCGGTCTTTCGCTTCGTCTCATCTCGCCTATAAGAAAACATATAAGAGATAAATTTGCTTTATTTTAACAATTAGAGTGACGATTCCGCCGCTCCTAGGCTTAAGTGGAGAGTCGGTTTGTTTACAGCAATGGTTCCCGTCCTGACGACCAGATGGCGCCACTATAGGCTGAGTTTATTTTTGCGTCTCTGCTAGCATACGCTGAACTAAAAGTGGAAATGTGCCTGCGTTTTGCGTACGTGTAACTATAAATATTCATGTGATTTACAGAAAAAGCGAGCGGTACGCCTTCTACAGTTTACTAGAACAAAACGTGCGTTTCTCTGACATTGGGGCATACAAATGGTACGTAGTATATTCACTTATGCTTCTACAAAAAAAGACTACCACTTTCTTGAACAAAATGAACGTTTGGGGTCGCCACCATGCTTTTTTACGCGACTTTTAACGCCGAAATAAAATATAAATTCCTGCCTAAACCGGGCGCAGACCCCTCGTTATTGATGTTATAGGGTGCCAACTACCAGAATATGCCATTATTTATACACTCATCTCGGTGAGTAGACTGACCCTTTAAAGGTACAGCGATGACAAACTGATTTTGGTTTTATGGTGTTTAACATCCCAAAGCGACTAAGGCTATGAGAGACGCCGTAGTGGAGGGCTCCGGAAATTTTGACCACCTGGGGTTCTTTAACGTGCACTGACATCGCACAGTACACAGGCCTCTAGAATTTCTCCTCCAAAGAAATTCCAGCCGCCGCGGCCGGGATCGAACCCGCGTCTTTCGGGTCAGCAGCCGAGCACCATAACCGCTTAGCCACCGCGGCGGGGCCGATGACAAACTGAAGTAGGTCTGCATAAATAGATCAACACCGTGTTTAAAGTGTTTGCTACTCGTCTATTATTTGAGTTCTTCCGCAGAAATTTTGCAGTCGCATAAATTTCCCCACTGCGCTCCACTTCGGCACCCCTCATAGCTAACGTGTCACTTCGGGACGTTATATTCCGCAATTTATTATTTTTTATTTAAACCTCATTAGCCAATATCGATGACCAGCAGGGAAAATCTTGTAAAGCAACGTCTCCGAAGACATTTATAGCTGTCACACGCGCACAAACACAGACACACGACGCACAGAGATACGCACACGCACGCACACAGACACACGTTGTGCACAAAGACACGCGTGCACACAGATACGCACGCAGGCACGCACTGACAGAGACACGCATACACAGACACAAGCACGCACACAGACATGCGCGCTCACAGCACACAAGGTCGCACATAGAGACAGGCGCGCGCACAGACCTACACGTACGCAGATATACGCTCAAATAGAGGCACAGACACGCGCGCGCACACGCTAACAGACACACGCACGCACACAGACAGACAAACACGCACACAGACACGATACTGAACGTGCTACTTCGTAAAACACGTCGTCCAACCACTTCGGAAGCACTGCGCCCCGTCGGCTGCTAGAGTGAGTGAAACATCTATGGCGGCGGCTAATCACGTGATCGCAACTGCCAATAGGCGGCGCGTCGGCTGAGACAAAACAGCTGCGGTACTTTCAGAGTTCCAGTGACTTTACCGGAGCCGACTGGGTGTGTGAAAGTAGGGTTAGAGCTCATATATGAATACATGCAAACGATAGGTTTGAATGCAGTTTATTGATTTCACAGTGAGCCTACGATGTCGTCCATCTGTGAAGGATACTCAAGTACATCCTTTAAGAGATTATGAAGCGTGATTTTAAGGCGGTGTATTTTTAAAACACCGCGATACGTGGCGAGGGAGTACGCCCCGCCTGGGGGTATGAAACACATGAAAGATATGTAACACCACATGAAAAACATGCAAGCAAAACTTTCCAAGTATTTTTATCGTCTCGCAGCACACCTATAGAGGAGGCCATTCGGAAACAGTTCGCAAGTACTTTGAAGAAGAGTGTGACAAAGTATGCTATGTCATTTCGAAGCTGCCGCTTTATAATGCCACGATGAATGTGTGCTGGGAAGCCGGACATAAGCGCTCCGCTGGGCATTTCCCGGAATCACGCGAGCTTTTTGTGTTGTCCGGCATTGCAGTCGGACAGTAACAAGTGTGGTCCGGAAATGTGCTAGATTTCGTTGCACTGAATCAGTACATCCACCGAAGATAGCCTAAAACAGCTTTTTAAATACAAATTTCTCAGCAATAAATACATGTTTACCAGCCGGACAAACAGAAAAAGAACCAGAAGAAGCCATAGAATGGGTGCTTACTATGAGGAAAATTTGTACATGGTTGCGGTCAGTTTTTCTTGAAGAGAGAATGACGGCAACTCGGTACAATTTTTGTTTTTGGTGAAAATAAATTGTTGCGGTTTTTATTTTGCATTGAATATTGAAGGTAAAAGAATTTTTTCCACCCCGGCATCTGCTATCGCTGCTGGAAGCCCCTGAGCTGAGGCAGTGGAAATATAGGGTAGCAGGCAGAGTGTAGAAGTGAAAAGAAAGAGGGGAGGGGATAGTAGAAAGGACAGGGGGAGGAGTACATTGACAATAAATCTATCTACATATATACATGATAAATATAAATATATACAGGTCGCACGCGCGTGAAGGTCTGGTAGAACACAGTACAAACACACGCGCACGACACAAAGCATGAAAATAGATTGTTTTGCTCTTTTTTTTTGCTGCGTTCACGTTTACTCGGCATCAAACGCGCCATTTATTCATGAAAAAACATATTGATTTAAGAAATAAATATATTTATCTCACCGTGATTATCGTTTGGTAAGGAACGGTGTAATAGTAGCCGGAGAGATCCGTATAAAAAAAAATTTGTCTTGACGTCATCGCTGTTTCTAAAGCGACTGGTGACGTACGGCGATACGTGTATTTTGTTCGCAGCCTTTTCCAGCTTATAGCAGGTCCTTTTTCAATGAACGTAGCCGCTTTGTGCTTGTAGTAGTATAGTTTAATAGTTTACAGTAATAGTTCAGTGCTTAAGAGAATCGCGTGAGGTGAAGAAGATTTCTAATAAGGGAGTAATTATTCATCACCATCCTCCCAATTGCAGCCATACGGCAACAAAGGAAACCTCTGCAGATTTCACAGAAACCTCGTAGTAGCAGAAAAATTTACCCTGGTCTGGAGATCGAACCCAGGACCATCTCCTGACCGAGGCAGTCGCTCATCAAACTGATAGCGTGTACTGATAGATTCTGATGATATCCTGTATATGGTCGCGGGTTCCATCCCGACACGAAAACAAAGTTTTCTTCAAGTGCGAAGTTTCTGCGGCAGTCGTGCAGCTTTCTCATGTAGGCGTATGGCTGCGCTTGGGTGGATGCTGAAGAGTAATTACTCCATTATCAGAACGCGGCAGTCTATCGATACAGGCCAATTTCAATTTGTCGACGTTGCCCTTTTAACTCAATTAGTCGCTCTTAAGCTAGTCGTACGTAACATGTACTTCTGATGTGTGCTGCACCTGTAGAACTCGCTCACTACGTCATGTGCACCTCCATATTTCCAATATGCTCTGCACTTGAACTGACTAACTGACCGACCGACCCCCACCCCCCCCCCCCCCCACACACACACGCACACGCACACGCACACGCACACGCACACACACACACACACACACACCCTCGCTCGCTCGCTCGCTCACTCACTCACTCACTCACTCACTCACTCACTCACTCACTCACTCACTCACTCACTCACTCACTCACTCACTCACTCACTCACTCACTCACTCACTCACTCACTCACTCACTCACTCACTCACTCACTCACTCACTCACTCACTCACTCACTCACTCACTCACGTACCTTCCCTCCCAGGTTCCACCATTCCTTTTATCTCCTGTAGTTCACACAAACACACACGCATGCGCAAACATGCGCTCGCTGGCCTAAGTGAACCCGACACCTGTCATCTGGGTCATCCACGCGGCGTCAGGAGCCGCACACGCAGTGGAAACAAAATAAACGCGAGGGGCGCCGGCGCGACGAAGGAACGAAGCCCGGAGCTCGGGGAAGAAAGCATCGCCTCGGGCTCCGCCGGCCACGGGCAGGGGCGCGGCGACAACGAGCAGACCAGATGGAGAAGAGAAGCGCTCGGAGAGGCCGAAAGGAGAAGGCTGCTGCATCCGCCATCCGAGCCGACGATGGGGAGGAGAGCGGCACGGCCGGCTCCTGTCAAAACATGTCGCGTCGCCCACCACCGGTCCACGGTCGATGACGACGCCGGATCAGCGCGAGGGAAGCCTCTTCGGTCCCTGCTTATCACTGCTTGCGTTTGTGCTTAATATTTGCTTCTCTTCGCCCGCGGCTGCTCGTCGTAAGCCGATCCCGTCCGACCGCCTTCACTCGGGACGAGCTCGGGCACCTGTCATCAGCCGGAGGCATCATCCTCTTGGCGGCGTCAACGTTCGCGCCCTTTTCCATGTAACGCAAGAAAGAAGAGTCTCGAGCGCCGAGAAATGGCGGCACGTGGGAAAGACGGAAGGAAAAGGATATTGGCTCTTGGCGGTCTTAGGGCAATGCAACTGGCCGCGTCTACACTGGCGCTGTTAGCGTTTAAACCTGAGACATCTTTCCGCTACGGCGTGGGCACAGCGTCAGACACGCGAAGACAAAGAGACCAGATGACGAGCAGCGGAAAGCTCTTGTGATGTGTCCATGCCTCCGTTGTGTTTTGTACTGCACAGCGCATTGCTCGCTGTCATTGACGTGCCTCTACTAACCAAGCTTCGCAATCTGGTTCAAAGACACTGGTCGCCCGTATTCGGTAAGGCGACCAGACTCGACAACATTGCTAAGGAGCCTTTGGTTCATTCTCAGTACAATTACTGCCTTTGGGTGCCTCACACCGAGAAATCCTGGACAAGCGCATAATTCAGCCTGAAGCCGTTTGTGAACACATTTTTTTCCTATATCGTAAGATTCAAATTTAACAATCAATACATGCGCTGCTCTCCCCTCGGCAGGCTTAGATTTTTTTTTTGGTATTAACGTTTTTCTACACTCCGAAAAGATTCAACTTTGCTTTCCTATGGAAGTCTTAACTACTCGATACGAGCGATGGAAACTTTAAAAGAAAGATTTTGCAGCGTATCGGACGAATAGGCCATTACCTTTAATATCTCAATAACAGTTCCTTAAAATATCTCACAGCCGTCTCACAATTAAAACTGATGTCCAAGATAACGGAATACAGCGGCTCAAGACAACAAGGACGAGAATACAGGACAGACAGGACGGGCGCCATCACGATGCTCAAGAATCCTGGACTTGGCTTCAGGCAAAAAACAACACACCTGATGCTAAGGCGTCGTGTTGGCTGCCTAAACGTGTTATTCTGCGGCAAAGGAGCTTTATGCGGATATTTCGCACCCAACGGACTGTATGCGAGATCTGGAGTAATGCTTCATGGCGGAGAATCTGCACAGCTGTACTGTACCCCTCATAATTAAAGGAGTATAGACACCTAATTTCGGTGGCATGCTTTCTTCTGTAAGATGATGAGGAAGGCACTACTATGCATGGATCACCACGTGATATTCGTCTACAACCGCTAAATAATTTATAATGAAACTTTTCTGTCATGATGTTTCGGTTTCGATTTCAACAGCCGAAAGATGTCTTCAACGTCAAAGTGTGGTTATACGCCATGTGAGGCATAAAAAACTGCGATATAATCGCTGCTTCATAGTTTTATTCCACTACAGCGGTGAAGCCAGCCTTGCTCAAGAGTCGGAATGACAACGAATGTAGAAGCAGTGATTATAATGCAGTGTTTTCATGCCTACCATGACCTATAATCACACTATGAGGCCACAGTCGTTGTTCGGCTGTTGAAACAGAAACAGCACGAGAAAGAAACACAAATATAAATTATTTAGCGGTCATAGGAGAATACCACGTGGTAATCTATATAGATAATGCTTTATGCATCATTACGAAGAAGAAAACACGCGCCTAAAAGTTGGGTGTCAATACTCCTTTTAAGGGCCGCCGCGGTAGCTCAGTGGTTATTGTGCTCGGCTGCTGACCCGAAAGACGCGGGTTCGATGCCGGCCGCGGCGGCCAGAGGAGAAATTCTAGAGGCCCGTGTACTGTGCGATGTCAGTGCACGTTAAAGAGCCCCAGGTGGTCGAAATTTCCGGAGCCCTTCACTACGGCATCTCTCATAGCCTGAGTCGCTTTGGGACGTTAAACCCGATAAACCATAAACCAATACTGCTTTAAAGTGTCCGTAATATCTAGCGGAATGATACTGTGTGGGCAGATTTGATTTTTCGTCCCTCTCCTTGTTACGCTTAAGAAAGTCACTTTCAATTCAGAATCGTGCTAAATTTCCCGCCAGGCTAACTTTTCCGCTTTCTATCGCCCGCCAGACTCGCACCCGCGCTGTGAAGGGCAGAAAGCTCGGTTTAGTCTCTTCGCGTTCTGCACGCGGAGGTAGTTTGCGGGCGAAGATGTCAAGTAACTTTGTGTCCTTCACGTTTGGTCACAAAGTAGACGGTTATGAGCGACGCCGTCGCACTTACGAGCTCGAGGAAGACAGCTGCTAGCGTTGCTATATATAGTATAGGAGCCACGCATAATTCGCCCGGGAAAACGCGGCGCACCTTACTTCGGGGAATAACGATCTCCCGACGGCAAAAAAACCATGAGTCGCTGTCTAGCGAGATATGTCTAACTATACCACAAGCATTTTTTTTTGTCTCTATGTTTGTGACAAAATGCATTTGGATATTGTTTTTTGGCTCATTTCACGTTTATTGCGACGTTTCACTATACTTGCGGACTATGCGTTCTTTATTCGAAACTAAGCTAGCGCTGTTCGGTGACGCTAAGCTAAGCCTGAAGAAAACACATTCTTGCAGCTGGGGGTGTGAAGCTTGGGGCGTCAGTTCGGATCCGTGAAGGAAAATAGCAAACAGCCCGACACACTCGCTTGTTTATCTTCACACGCACCCGCGCAGCTGTGTGCGCTGATACGCAAACTTTTATATTCCACCCTTATATATCTAGGTTTATCTATAAACTGGCTTATATATATAAGCCCGGTTTGCACAACGTCAGCCGTTTTTACTGCAAAATTTCCAACCAAAAACGCTCTTATTTTGAGCTAAGCTGTTCTCACGATATTTGCCTGCTTGTACTATAGTCGCCGTCGAGGACTCGAGACCGCAACGGCCTGTTTTACGTTGTGAGCTTCCACCGTCTTAATAAAAAGAGAAAAAAATAGAAAGAAACACACTCAAGCTGAGGACACATCGTGATTGCGTGTGCAAACAGTATTTCTAAGAGGACAGGTTTACGTCTCGGAAAACGGACCTGCAACGAATCAAGTTCCTTGTCCCCCAAATATTATCAGTGTTCTTATACAGTGCGTGTGTTTTATGCGCACATATCCCGGGCCTCTGGTCCCATACACGTTTCGTGCATGAATGCATACACCTGGCATCTCCCGGCGCTACTTGCCTACGCGGAAGAAGCAATTTTATACGGCCTTAAGGCAGTTTTTAACTGTGCTCGCGGATAGGGGGCAAAATAAATGGCTTCGTTCAGGCATAAAGTTCTTTACGACGGGCGCTGCTCTGTCCCGTCTGGGAGCAAATTTACGACTAACCTTGCGCCGAGCACGGGCGATTTATGGTTTCACTTTATATCGTTTCCCTCTCTCTAAAACGAGGGAATTCGAGAAGCGAAGGTCTGCTCTGAACCGAAGACAGTCGGTGCGCCGTAGAAGACGGCCGGGGCGAAAAAGTATGGACGCTGTGTAGAGCGGGGAGAACGGCGTTCTCTCTTCAGCGTTTCTATAGCGCGCATAGCTTCGTGTTCCCAGACACGTGATGAGTGGTGGAAAGGTAAGTGGACGCTGTTTCGTCGCTGGACGTTTGCCCTCCATCGCCACGAGGACCGCTAACGGTGTTCGTGTCAGGCTGATAGTGCTCTTGCTTTTAGGATGGGCTGTTAGACAAAAATTATGGGGCTGCTTAGTTATCATTAAACGATGACGATGCGTCAGCATTAGGTCTCCTTAGACACCTTTAGCATACCGTATACCGTGTTACCGCTACCGTTACCGGAGTACCGGGAGCCCGCCCACCGGCGGTGAGCGCGCGCTGATTGGTTCCGACGCTGCGGGCGCGAGCATAGCTTCCGGGTATGTGGCGCCATCTGGAGCCGTCAAGGCTATTTGCGCATGCGCATTGACTGCGTGCAGGCTCCCGGTACTCCGGTACCGGTAACATGGTACACGGTATGCTAAAAGTGTCTCTTCTCTCGTGAAGAGTTAAAGTTACCGGTATTGCGCTATCATGGCATTGGCTGATTGATACTGCACCTTTCACTGTAGCCACTCTATTGGTTGTTCTCATGACAACTACTTTCCTGCCTCTTCCTCCTCTACCCTTCAAGTGGAGAAGAGGATTTCCATCGCCAAGCTTTGCCACCTGCCAACCGTTGAAGCCGGCCCCTTCCCCACTCTACAATTTGGCGCTTTCCCTCTCCCCACTTTGCCATCTGCCAACAATTGCAGATGGAAGGTTGACCCTCCCCTCATTCACTCCTCTCCCTTCAAGTCAGGCGTGGCTTTCCCCCTCTCTCCTTTGCTACCTGTCAGGCGTTGCAGGTGGAAGACAGTTATTACCTCCTCGTCCCAACAAGTAGAGAGGGGATTTCTCTCTAAATACACAACACTGCAACGTGGCGCCGCTTTTTCTTCACATCATCATCAGCCTGATTACGCCCACTGCAGGACAAAGGCCTCTCCCATCTCTCTCCAATTAACCCTGTCGTTTGCCAGCAGCGGCCACAGTAAACCCAGCAAACGTATTAACCTAATCCACCCACCTAACTTTCTGTCACCCCCTGCAACGCTTGCCTTCTCTTGGAATCCACTCCGTTACCCTTAAGGACCAGCGGTTGTCTTGCATTACATGCCCTGCCCAGCCAACTTCTTCTCTTGACTTCGACTATGATGTCACTACCCCGCGTTTGTTCTCTCACCCACTCTGCCCGCTTTCGGTCTCTTAACGTTACACCGATCATTTTCCTTTCCATAGCTCGCTGCGTTGTCCTCAATTTAAGCTGAACCCTTAGCCTCCGCGTTTCTGTCCCATAAGTGACGTACCGGTAAGATACAGTTGTATACTTTTCTCTTGAGGTATATTGGTTTTTCTTCACGATGAGGCGTCAATGCAAATGGCCGCAGAAGTGAATATCGAATAAGGAACAGCAACATTGTGCTTTCTTTAGCCGGACCACGGTGCAGTTTAGAGAGAGAGGGGGGCAGAAAGATCGTACTTTCTACTCACAGGGCCACATTATTAGTGACACCTATGCCAGTCGCGTCAGGGGAGGCAGAAGAGTCATTTACATTAAAAGGCAAAACAAATCCTCGCCACGAGACTCGGAATTAGCAACGAAGAGCTCGCTAATGCCGGCCGGGCGGATGATTCATCACCGGGACCCTGGCGCTAATGGTCAACGCGGTCTCTGTGAGCACACGTACAAGCCTGACACTGGCAGGAAACGTTACAGCGATGCTGCACAAGCCCGCCTACGTGTCGCGCGTGCGCTGTGGGTCGTGCTCGCGGATTTCCCTCATTAACGGGACGTCGCTACGTCAGCCGGAGGCTCAGCTACCGCAGGTCCGAACAATGGGCAAACTGCAAAGCGCCGACCACCGTCTCGACCACCCGGATGAGAGAGGGAGAGGGCGGGGGTGTGAGAGAGAGCTCCATTGACGTATGGTGCATGGAGTGAGTGCATGCGCGCTCGTCACGCACCCTACTGACGCGTCTGGCGCACTTGCGGCGCGACCAACGGGCCGGGGGCGTCGGCGGTTGAGGACAACTCAAGCGAAACTGCACGAGCGATCGTGGTGGACCGCTGCAACTCTGCCTCACTCAGATCCGTGCAGCGCCCTCTAGGTTGCAGCGACGGCGACGCGTCAGTTGCGGCTCCGATTTCACGAAGCCGTTCAAGCCTGTGACGGCACATTCATACCTGCGGGACGCGGTATTCGTGCTCATGATTTTCGTTGCCTTGCTGCAATCCCGAAAATCAGGGAGGGGCCGTACGTGCTGTACAATCACGAAGCCTTCCAAGTAGTGATGCAAAGCTATCGGAAAATTGACTATCGATAGTGTCGATAGTCTTTTTGAAACTATCGATGGTGTAAAAAGCTATCGATAGTGCTACTATCGATAGACTATCCATAGTATTATCGATAGTCTACTATCAATAGTAATACTATCGATTCTACTATCGATAGTATTACTATCGATAATACTACTAGCGATAGTATCGCTATCGATAGCAAGACTATCGATCCCAAAGAGACTCAAGCTATAAGGGATGCCGTAGTAGAGGTCTCCGGGTAAATTTCGACCAGCTGTGGTTCTTTAACGTGCACTGGGACAGTTCGGAAAAATACCTGGAACTGCATCCGATGAAAGAACAAACAGCACAAGTTGGGCTGGCTTACACGACACTATCGTGCACTGCAGACGTCGTCTTGCTGACGTAACCGCTGCAGAAATGGTTTTCGCACACATGCTTCGCAACCAGGACATTCGCACGCTAACATTTTATCCAGCAACTTTACGTAGGGAGCGTCTGCAGGGCTCGGTGACGCGTAGGCTGCGAAAACGGGCGAGTCCTGTCAGTTACTCATACCATCACCTCCATACCACACACTCGGGAAACCAAGTTTAGGATGCAGTGGGTACGCGTGGTTGATTTTATAGTACCGATAGCACTCTATATAACACGTAGTATCGATACGCCTATCGAGAGTACTATCGATGGTACTATCGATAGTAGCGCACTATCGATAGTACTATTTATAGCCTTTTTTACAATCGATAGTTCGATAGTGACTCAACTATCGATAGTATCGATAGTACTATCGATAGTTTTGCATCACTACTTCCAAGACGAGAACAGCTTTGCGATTTCGAACTCCGAGACTTGGTTTTCAAGAAACCTTCACGAACTGCATGCGTTCACGATTGTCCGAGGGTTTCGGTGTCCCAACTGTCCAAGAAGGCGCAGGCATCGATGGCTAGTCAAAAACAATTACTGACTGCTTCGTTTAGTAGCGAGTTGCTGACGCCGGTTCTAGCACCACCCTCCCCGCCGGTTTTTAGCGAGGCGTATTGTAGGGGCCGCGAGCGGTTTTCGCGCTACGCCTCAGCGAACCGCGGCGAGCGACTTCGTTAAATGCGAACAGAGAGTGCTAAGAGAGAGAGAGAGAGATATCCACCACCCCTCGAAGGGAGAAAGCGTCACCTTTGTTCTGTTCCTTCGTCACGGCGTGCAACGTGGAAAAAGGGAGAGGGATCGGGAGAGGGGGGAGGCTGCGAAGTGGCGGTGACCAGCGGCGAAGGAAGGAGGAGCAAGAGAGGAAGGATCAGCCGCTATTAGATGAAAGAGGAAGGGGGATCGTATGAAATATGTCCTCGAAAAGCGTGACGTCGTTGGACAGCCACCGCAGCCGCCACGCCACTGCGGCCGCAGCAGCGGTGGTGGGGATGGCGGTCGCCTCCTCCTCGCCCCCTCTCTGGGCACTTTCCACGCGCATTCGCTCACTGTCACGGCGAGTGCACGCGCGGATTACTCGCGGTTGCATACGCCAGCGCGGCTTTGCCATAATCGCGGCTCAGTAGTTGAGTGCAGCGTTGAAGATGCTGTTTGGGCGGAGAGGAGCGCGTAGCGCGAATGTGGCGCGCTGGCTTTCACGTCCGCCAAAACGGACAGTCAGGACAAATTAGTGAACTTTAGAATATAGGGATCCTATCAGTTGAGGGAACAGCGGGGTGCAAGTGCGCATGCGCAGAACAGTAACCCATTCCTAAAACTCGCTTTGGAGTTGGCCTGCATCGATCGGGTCACTGCGTCCGAACGGAAAGGGGGCTACTTTCAATTAAACCAGAGCTTCGATAGGCTAGGAAAGAGAAAAAAAAATGAAATGCCGGTGCTGCCGCTACCGGTCATTTTCACAAGCAAACTGTAATGACGTCAAGGCCTATTTGTAACGCTGAAACCAGAGGCTTAGCTACACCTCCATTCACTTCCATTCCATTCACTTCCATGATATTCGAAGAGACATGAACGCCAGGGACGCTGTGTAATGCATGTGGAACTTCGTCATCATAATCAGCCTGACTACACCCACTGCAGGGCAAAGGCCTCTCCCATGTCTCTCCAATTAACCCTGTCCTTTGCCAGTTGCGGCCACTGTATCCCCGCAAACTTCTTAATCTCATCCGCCCACCTAACGTTCTGCCGTCCTCTGCTACGTTTGCCTTCTCTTGGAACCCACTCCGTTACCCTTAAGCACCAGCGGTTATCTTGCCTTCGCATTGCATGCCCTGCCCAAACCCATTTATTTCTCTTGATTTCGACTAGGAATGTCGCGCTCCACATCCTAACACCCGCATCACCTCCTCCTCCCCAAACCGGGGCTTCCTCCTTGGAGTGAAGGCCCTATTTAAACACGGCCAATAATGAACGGTTTGCCTAGACGAAAACAAGTCCTCTTGTCGAAACGTCGGCAAGCACCCCGAGACTACTCTTCCTCGTTCACGTTGTGTTTTCAAGAAACCCATATACCTGTCCTCTTTACAAAACCACCATAAAGTTTTGCTATAGTTGCTGACATCTTGCGCCTCATTGCGTCCCTAATTTTGGCAAATGAGTGCTTACAGGAGTGGCCTGCGGTTTTATTTTAAGCCGCTTGCCGTCTTCTAGCAAAGAGAGAAAGTTGACACCCAGGCAGCACAAGTAATTGGCCCAATAGTGGAAGTGGATGGTTTCATTCTGGCCCCTTGTAGTATCGGCCTTTGCCAATACATTTCCAATATTGGGCCGAAACCATGTGCTGCTTGGGGAGCTAATGCAGCTAAAGGTTGAACTTGCCAAGAGCATTGTGTGCACGAGTAAACTAGGCTGCTTTCTACCGTAGGCAGTTAGTCTACAACTCATTGTACACCTCTACCAGATTTCGTTGGGCGCCTCTACAGCAAGATATGCAGTGTCGATGTGGAGGTTGAGAGTTTACTTATTGCAGACTGTCCGTGCCTACAAAAGGACGTAACCTTCACCACCGCACTCTATCTGACTTTCTGGCGAGATCATGCGCTCGCGTTCGAATTGAACGTCGGAACATTGCAAGCTCAGGCAAATATGTGCATAGTTAGCCTCATGTTGGTATGGCCGAATCATCCCGAAGCCGCAAAGGTGAATTGATTAAAATTAATGAAGAAAAATAAAAGAAAGACGAAGTAAAACCGCACAAGTAGGGACAGTATTTCGACTACACAGAGGTACCAACACTGGAGTTTCGGCAATGCGGCTTGTTCGGGTAGTAGGACCTTCGGGTTTATATCGGTGATTCGGGAGGTATTCACAGGCTGACTTTGTACAAAGGACTGATGCGACCGTTACCCGGGACAGGAGAATTAAAGCGGCTTGAAGAAAATCAATAAGCGACGCTGGGGTGCCGCCAGAGCCGATCTGGTGCTGCAGTCATCTAGCGCCATCTACCGCACGCTTTGAGAGACACGATGAACGTCGCTGTTCTGAAAGTATATATGTATATCCAAGGCAGCCAGCAGTCCCTTGGTATCTGAAGACCGTATGCAGCAGCACGACGAAACCTCGCAAAAATTGCATGTGATGTGGCAGGTAATTGAATTTCAGAGGAAAACAAGAAACGCCTCAATGCAGGAGCGCAATCTGAAATAAATTCTAAAGGTAATTAATGCAACTTTTTTTGCGAATGAAGGAAAATAGTCTCCATTGTCTCACAAGACAACAGAAACAATCCGAGCGTTGTGCTGTCTTTCCACTTTCCATGCTATTATTTTTTAAAGATATGGAACTCGCTTTTTCAATACCGCACTTCACATTACATAAGAAAAGCCTTCGTAGCTACATGAGAAATATGGTCGCATGGAAAACCTGCCGAGAAGCGATGCAACCACAGACGCAAATCTTTTCAGGCCCTTCTGCTTCCCCGAATATTTAAAGCATTCAAATCGTTCCGGTGCTATTGAAATCTAGGGGAGTAATATTGACATTTGGAAGAACACTGCCTAGTGCGTACAAATTCTCGCAACACCCGACCGCATGCAGCCTCTGAGCTTAACATCGGTGTGTCTGGATGAAAACAACATTAGGCGTCACGCTCAAAAGTGAAGAAAATAGTTGTAAACACGCCTCAAGAGCAGGGACGTTTTGCAGAAGCGGGGACATGCTGCTGTGATAAAAAAAGTCGGTTATCGTTATGACCCCTCGTAACTACGGCTACCCTCCACAGCCCGCGTTTGAGCAGATAATACCTATCAAAACGAATATCGACTTCACTACGCTCCAAGTATACGTGCAGTTTCACCGTACTGTGGTTATCAAGTACTTAATTGTTGCCTTGAAGCTATCCCTGCAACTAAGACTGAACGTGGTAACATTTTTACCGATAGGAGGACGTGTGCTTAATTTAGCTGCGTACCCTCAAAATCTGTCAATCTACCCGCGGGCCGGAGTGATAGCGAAAGTTGTTCTACATCTCACTAGTGCTTACTGCCATCCTCAGACATGAATCACGTAACGCCAGATTACCCACTCTGATTGGCAAGGTGTAGTGCGCGACCATGTTTGTCCCCCGCAGTTTAAATGTGTTGTGTTGGGTTTAATGGCACATAGGCAGCTAAGGCCATCATGAGCCACGCCCAAGTCTAAATGTGGTCCTGTGTTCCTGTAGTATTGACATCAGAAGTACGAAGTTGAAGAGACTAGTGTAATTCTGCCACACTAAGTTTTCATGCATGAACAAAGAAGAAATGGGAGCCTAGAAACAGAGGAAGCAGAATACACGCGTATAAAAAAGGCAGAATACAGGTATGCGTCGCAACCCAAATAGACTGCGTTACGGGGAGCGATGTGCTCACTGTCCCTCGGAGTAAGAACGTGTCGAGACTCGCACCAACGATTTCCGCCTTGACGCGTAGTCTGAAGAAACAAGGCCGTCCAGCAGCGTTGGACGAACCAGTGCCTCTTTAGGGCTGCGTCTCACGTAGCCAAAACAGGCGCGTTTTGCCCGGAGTGAGCGGCGCACGCAACACGAGGAAGAAGGAGTAACCAGAGCGGACCACGCTGCCACGGTGTTTACGCGTGTATGGCCCGCGTGAGCTTCCTCTTATCGGCGGTAATACCTTCGCGGGAGCACCACCGCGAATATATACAACGTGCTGCACGTGCAGAAGTGGCGCAAACATGTTTACGAGGAAGGCTCGGGCGCGAACCTGAAGGGAGCGCGGAACAATGCGTCAGCTCACGGTAGCTGCAGGGCCGCGTGCGGGGGAAGTTCGCTGTATTCGATTTCGTACCTCTTCAGCTCTGCCCTTCGAGCACTATGCAAGGTCAGTTCGTGACTCGTCTTGTATTTCGGGCTTCGCTGTTTGGTATGGAGAAAACAGAAGAAACCAGGATTTCGCGCAAAAGCCGTTTTTGATGGTTTTGATTCAAGCCAGATGTCAACTCAAGAACGCAGCGGCTTTTACCCGTCAAAGGACCCCCTTCCTTTCTTTCGCTTTCTTATTCGTAACAAAGTGACATTTTGCTGTAAATCAAGAAATAGGGCTTACACGTCCCAGATTCCGGATACGAATTCCAGTGCGCAGATGCCGTTTTGCGTTCCTCTCTAAGGTTCCATAAACCAAAGCTGTGTTGACGTATACAGGGAGGGGGGAAGGGGGGTCGCGGACTTCGGAAGCGGCCGGGGATGTCGTTTGCGGCATTGGCTGCTATGGTGCGCGGTTCACTTTCATTATCACACCCTTTGAGAACTACATTTTATGCTGAGCTGTCTAAGCGGTGTAGTTTGAATGACTGTATTAGTGTGAAAACGCACACACGCGACATCATCTCGTACACCACGAGCAGCTTTTGCGATTCGGAGCAACACTAAGCTGACAGAACGCCTGTTGTGGGTATGCTCAGTTTCAAAACACTCACACCCCCTCCCCCCGGATTTGGCTTTGCAAGAGAAAACTTCCCGTTCTTCCGAAAATAACACGCTCCTTGCGTTGACACAATTTGCTGTAGGCTTTAGTACGCGCGCGACTACGGAGTACAGCTCATCATCCCAAAAGCTCAGTATAAGAAGGGACGGAGGAAACTGAGACAGAGTAATGACTTCGTCTAATCCAGCGGGTCGAACCATACGCCCGCCTGAGCCCTTAACTCTTGTAATAACCACGTTATTCTTCAAATTAACGTCAGGAGGGGTCAGAAACTAACGCAGCGAGACGATAGGGAGGAGCGGAATGAGGGACCGCTTCCGCTCCCAGAGGGCGTAGCTCGCGAATGGCAGGATCCAGCGACAGTTATGAGGGTGGAACGACCAACCGAACGTTCGCGTGATAAATCATTCGATTCCCTCCTAGGCACTGGCCTGAATGGATAGAGGGACTGAGAGAGGAAAAGCGAGAAGCAACAAAAACAAATGCACGAACAGCACCGTGTGATGCGCGGTGCAATGCCTTCCCTTCAAATCAAAGACAAAAGGGGAAAAAGATTACCCAGGCCCGGAACGATGGTAAGAAAGACTTCACGCGATGGAGCGCGGTAAACTGCGCGCCTCTTTATGTTCCTGTAGTCAAACAACGACGCGGACGTATCCCTACGACACGGGAGACTCCGCGAAGGAACGACGTAGGCAGGAAGAACCGGCGAACAAACATCAAACAAAACAATCGAGCAAGAAAAAAAGCCAAGCCACGAGTCGGAAGGCAAAGTACGGTAGAGGAAAGGAGATAGGCCCTAGAAGCCTAGAAGGGAGGTGGTTGTGAAGGTGCCGTGTCAGGCAGAAAGCAGAGACCGACCGGTTTCAACGTGACGTTGATAAACGAGCAGCTGGGTGTTCGGTGAGAGAAGGCGTCGCGAGGGAGGCGTAGGCGGCTGCCGGCACGCGGGAAGAAAATCTTTTGCGTCGATCCAACCACTACCGCCAGGTTCGATCGCTGACAAAAGCTCGCCAGACACACTAACACACGAGTGCACCTTCCTTCCTTTAGCTCCTTACACCTCTCTGCCTCCGCCCGCGCGACGTTGGCAGCATCGCACTGACTTGTCACGCCGAAGGGGGAAGAAGCAGGGACTGGAGCGCGCGGAGACGAGGAAGGAGGGAACGGAGACATAGAGGTTCGCTGGGTTCGAATCCCTGACTCGGGACTAGGGGGAGCGAGACCGCGTAGCCTGATTTATGGACGAGGTGGCGTCGCGAAGCGAGGCACGGCTTCTACAAAGCCGAGCGAGCCTGCGCCGTGTCGTGTACAGAGCTGCGCCGCTCCGAACTGCGTGTTCGGCGGGGGCTGGGCGAGTCAGCGACTCGCGCGATCCGGGTAGGAAGAACCCCCTGGGCGACCTCTGCTACCATTGTTTCTGCCGACGTGCGCCGTTCGTCACGGCCGCAGTGCAGCGATTTCGAGCGCTCGAGCGTGAACTTCGATCGGGGGGCTGACCTGGGAGCAACCGCGCAATGCATTTGCCTAAACCGAAAAAAGAAAGCAAGACGTTTACTTGTTTGCCCCTCGAAAGGCGGTAATTTGTACTTTTTTTCTTCCCTTGACAGGGGAGAAAGATGATCGCTAAGAACACCATCCGCTAAAATGCGGATACTAAATTACAGCCTGTTTACTGGTGTGACTTGGTACAATGCAACGCGATGGCAAGCAGTCTAAAGACGGTTGTTGGAGCACATTGTATCGCTAGTCGACGAAGGTAACATGTCTGAAGTCGCACATAACGCGGTTTACAACGGATACAGAGCGCGCTGCGGAGTACCATCATCTCCTTGCTTTGAAGCAAGGAGATGATGGTAGATGATGGAAGGTGCTCCGAAGCAACGAAAAAGCACGCAGAAAGGGAATAGCCGCCCGTGTTCCTACTGCCGCTTCTGCCATTCTAGCGTGCACTGCAGATTATAAGGCTCATTCATCGCTGCTTGTGCCGAGCGCGGTGGAAGGTTTCTGGATTTCATCCACATCCAGGGCACCACGGCCTCCATGCAGAAAGTACCGAGCCCCCTCAGGCCGCGCCTTGCAACGTCTGTTTCATCCAGGTCTCTTGCCATGTTAATGTGTACGTTTGCGGTAAGCAATTGTGTTTCTATCACTAACTATAGCCTGCATCTTTGCGTTAACGGTAACATCTCTAATGTAACCAGGGAAATAACTATTGTCGGACACAAATCAAGAACGAAGTGGCTTCCCCCAATCAAAAGACCCCCTTCCAGCCATAGAGTTTCTTACTATTTCCTAGAGGGAAAGCTGGCGGCGCTGCACTTCAGCCACCATGGACGCTCAAAGCATCATGGGGCGGTGAGCTACTTGTTGCGGCACAGTCGTAATTTTTCGGGAACACGGAGTGGTACTACTAAGATGTTTCATTCCGAAAACGCTGTTCGTGTGTGCGCAGACGACTTTCGCACGAACGCAGTGTGCAAAACTCATAGTAGTGAAAACGCGACGACACACGACGCCAATAAAAGGTTTCACTTTTCTGAAATGCCTTTAAAAACCTCTTATAGTGTTTAGGCACAACATTTTTTTTTGAAAACTTATTTACTTTTAAAAGTGCGCCTGTTAATTACGAAATATTAGTTTTTATAGCGTTCTTTACTTGGCCAATAGGAGAGCGAGTCGTCTCTTATTTTGGGCAAACTTTGCACTTAAATGCTTTTCTGCTGGTTTGTTGCAATCATTAGACCAGATATTGAATGTTAGGACGTTTGTAGCTATCAAACAGCTTTATTTTTCTATTATTTTTTGGCCAAAAGTTGCAGTTCCGCAACAGGTAGCTCACCGCCCCATGATGCTTTGAGCGCCCATGGTGGCTGAAGTGGTCTCGAGGGGTCTCCATGCAAACTCCCATAGACGGGCTGCCAGCTTTCCCTCTAGGTAATAGTAAGAAACTCTATGCTTCCAGCCAATGGCGTCGACCAATTCTCATCAACCTGCTAAAGTGACAATGCAAGGAGTGGCGGACAATACAGGGAGGGGGCTATCCCCAACCATGGAAAGAGGGTACTATTCCATTTCACCGGCCACTCCCTGCATTGTCACGCTAGCAGGCTCATGAGAATCGGCCGACGCCGTTGGCTGGAAAGGGGTCCTTAGAGGGGGAAAAGCCGCCACTCTCTTGAGTTGTATCCGAGTCTAGCGTGGCCTAGCTCAATGCGCAATGAAATTTGGTTTCAAAGCGACCGCATTGGAAGCCTCATCGGGAAGAAAATGTGTCCTCGGAAGCTAAATTCGCTTATTCGCTGAAGGAGAGTGACGTCACCAGAGCGGAAATTCCAAGTGGCTCTAGAGAAGTGACGTCAACAGACTGGAAGTGACGTTATTTCCGGTAAAGGCACCAACAGCGGCTAATGTTAACGCAAGTGACGTCACCACAGCGGAAATCCGAGTGGCTCTAGAGAAGTGACGTCACCAGACTGGAAGTGATGTTACTTCCGGTAGAGGCATCAACAGTGGCTAATGTTAATGTATTGCCAGCACATGATGGACTTAGGTATCCCTGTGTATTTTATTACTGCAGGTGACTGCACTTTGACTGGCGCTGCTCACTCAAACAGATTGCTTTCATCTTTCATCAAGCAGACAAAAAAAAGAAGAGCGGTCTGCAATAACCGCCATCAATCGAAAAAACAAACAAACTACGAACTCCACTTCATTGTGAATTGCACTATTCGTAACTATCCCACAGTATTCTAGAACATTCTTACAGAAAATTTTTATGTATCTTCAGCGGCTTAGAAGCAGATCAGTGAGTGCAGGTGTGTTTGAGATTGAGTAAGTGTAAATGACTAGCTAAAATTCTTTACAGAAAACAATCATGCCTAAACCGGATAAGAATGGTAGTCATCACTGCAGATGTCAAAATGTCAAAGGACAATCTCTACGTTTCTAGCGCATATATGCCGCATCTGCCACGCTCAATTTAAAACGCTATCGCAGACCAGCGATATCATGGATGCAATTCGCACGTACTGTCATACAAATGGAAAGTGAGCTTCCTCAATTATGCAAGACTCTATCACGACTTGCTGACGCTTTCTTGGATGACGGCAAGTGCCTCCCAGTGAACGTGCGCCGAAGTTCTATTTCGCGGTAGGGCTCTCTTACTATCGAAACTCGCTTACTATCGAAACGCAATTCTCGGCGTCAAATCACATGCCACGTTACCCCTCATTTCTCGTCCTAACTTCGTTGCCCGCGAAAGTTTAACCGGATGAGAGCTTCTACTTGAACCAAAGCATGACAACCGGAGGCAAAGAAACAAAATCCTAGTCTTCTCTTTCAAGCTTTATACGAACATGCGCTCGGGTGACTGTCAATTAAGCCTACTTAGCGGACAAGCCGGTTTCCCATGGGACCGAACAGCGGCAAAAGTGAAGTCCCAGAAAGAAAATAGAAAGAATGCCGGAGAGGGGGGGGGGGGGGGGGACGAGACGACGACGACGACAAGTTCTCCCCGCGAACGAAGCTCTCTCTCGCTTCGGGAAGGTAATTAAGTTACAACTCTGCCCAGCGCGTACGCATGACCGCACCCGAAGAGCAGCGGCGACGGCGGCCAAGTGGGCTGTGAATTTTCATCGTCTCATTAGATTGCAGCCGTAACGAAGCGGGAACGACGACGTCGACGGGCCCCGCGAGACCCGAATACAGAAAACTCGGGTCTGGAGCCGGTCAGCGAACACCGGAAGCGAGTGAAAAATGCGCAAAAATAAAAGCGGTGAGGAGAGCACCGCCTACCCGGGTTCTACAGCACACGAACGAAAAAAAAAAAGTAAGCGGGAATGAAAAAAAAGGCGCGGGGGGGGGGGGGGGGTGGGGGGGGGGAGGGGGAGTGGTGTGGAGGGATCGACAAAAAGAAAAAAAGATAACAACGTCAACTCCCTTCAGTAAGAAAGAAGATATAAGCGAATAGCAAGGCGGCGAAGCGAAGCCTGCAGGCTTAAAGCAAACTGCATCAATCAGCAAAAAACAAGGATAAAAAAAATGAAGGCAGCCCGGAGAAGAGGTTGAAA
This sequence comes from Amblyomma mixtum, assembly GCF_055824585.1. Taxonomy (NCBI): domain Eukaryota; kingdom Metazoa; phylum Arthropoda; class Arachnida; order Ixodida; family Ixodidae; genus Amblyomma; species Amblyomma mixtum. Next base: position 43,950,956 of record NC_143019.1, on the reverse strand, counting down.
AAAAAAAGAAGCGATCGATGAAGCTAAAGAGAAAGGCCGCGAAAATATACATGCGAAGTAACACGTTAAACAAAAACAAGAAGCGAAAGAAAAAAATAATGGAAAAAGGAATCGCGCCCAACTTTCCCCAAGGGGAAGAGGCGGTCCGGCTATGGACTGGTCCCTCCAGGTGGGAGGAAAAAGGAAAAAAAGGGAAAGGCGAAATCGTTTTCCCGTTTCCCCTCGTAAATATTCACGCGGACGTGCAGAGAGTGAGTGTATTAATCACACGGCTCCGTTACATTTGTCACCGGGTCAGCCAACCTTCTTGCTCGCGCTCGGTGCTGGGCACCGTCCTCCCGTTTTTCTCCTCCCCGTGAGGGAGAGGAGGAAGGCGTATAGGTGAGGGAGAAGGGGACCCAGGGTGACACACGGAGTTCACGCGCGACCTAGACGCTAGATCGTAGGCAATACGAAATAAACGCAAAGAAAGTAGAAGGAAAATAAACGCTAGATGTTGGTAGCTGGGAGACCAAACGAACAAGACGCCACTATAAACACGACGACGTTGAAAAGAGAGAGAGAGCCAGAAACATTCGGGAAAACGGGATGGAGAAGTACGCCTGCAAAGCGGGACGCTCACGCGCAAGTTTGGTCGTTTGATTCTACCCTTCTTTCCCTGTACCAGTCCTTCTTTTCCATTTTTTTAGCCTTTTTGCTTTCTCTATCTCACAACGCACTCGGCACACGTTTCTTGTCGCTGAGGAAACAAATCAAGGCGAAACGGTTCCGGCCCGGCGGTCGCGTCCAGGGTCCTGCACGTGTACAAAGGACCCCGGTCGATAGCAATCCGGGCTTGCTCTGCCCTGCTCGCACGCGCTTCAGCTGTTTGCTTCTTGTCGTTTTGTTACTTTCCGGCTTCCCCGCGTGTTTTCAGCACGGAAGCCAGGGGATTTGCACCAGCGTTACTGAAAGTATTGTTGACTGCGTCCAAATCTGCATTCACCCCGTCGTCCTGAATCGACACTCACTCACTCACTCACTCACTCACTCACTCACTCACTCACTCACTCACTCACTCACTCACTCACTCACTCACTCACTCACTCACTCACTCACTCACTCACTCACTCACTCACTCACTCACTCACTCACTCACTTACTCACTCACTCACTCTCTCACCCACTCACTCACTCACTCACTCACTCACACACACTCACACCCACACACACACACACACACACACACACACACACACACACACACACACACACACACACTCTCTCACACACACACTCTCTCTCTCTCTCTCTCACACACACACACACACACACTCACACACGCACTCACACACCACACTCACACACACACAGACACACACACACACACACACACACACACACACACACACACACACACTCACTCACTCACTCACTCACTCACTGGATCCCAATGGCACAAAAGGACTTAAACGAGTAAACAACAAAACGAAGGGATTATTTTTTCGGCTATAGATACTAACACGGCTCAAGCTTGCAACAATTATTATACTACCGCTAGTAACGTTGATACCGATGTAGCCAGAACTAAAAATAACATTTTTACCACCTTGCTTAACGTGCAACATAACAATCGAAGCGATTCTAATTTCTCTAATTGATCATTCGAGAATTCCCTTTTCCGAACCAGGCGTTTCAAATGTCTTAAATGACACATTTTGCTCAGTTTTCACACATCCAACTTTAGATAGCCTTCCTGAGGCCCTAGTTTTATTCACCCGCCTTCGGAAAACATTATCTTTGAGCCGCGAGGCATCGCTAAGATCATAGACTACCACCAAAAATTCTTCCTCCACCATTGTTGACAGCACGATCGTTAAAATCGACAAAAACGCCAAAGGCATCTGTAGTATCATGCCATCTCTCATTTTTCAGTAGTACCTTTCTTCGTGCTCACTACCACGTAACTGCTGGATTGGGAAGGTCATCCCAGCCCTGAAGAAATGTAACCGATCTTCCCAATCTTATTAACCCAATCGTATTAACAAGTGTTTGTTGTATGCGATAAGAGACAAAGAGGGCAGTTTCAATAGCAATATGGATAAGATGGTTAAAGTGGCCGAATAGTATTACACAAATCTATACAGTAGTGATTTTAATCAGAATGTTACTAAGTGTAGAGCACAGCAATGGGACATCCCGCCAGTAACGAAGGAGGAAGTAAAGAAAGCCTTAGGAGCAATGCAAAGGGGGGAAGCAGCTGGTGAGGATCAGATCGCAGATTTTTGAAGCACGGAGGAGAGATTGTGCTCGAAAAACTAGCCACCCTGCATAGGCAATGCCTTGTGACCTCGAGCGTACTTAGAGCTTGGAAAAACGCTAACATTATCTTAATTAATAAGAAAGGAGACGTCAAGGACCTGAGGAATTACAAACCGATCAGCTGATTGTCTGTTACCTACAAGGTGTTTACCAAGGTATTTACTGAGGTAAGGCAGAAAATTAGGTGGGCGGATGAGATTAAGAAGTTTGCAGGGATACGGTGGGCGCAACTGGCGAAGTACACGGTTAATTGGAGAGACATGGGAGAGGCCTTTGCCCTGCAGTGGGCGTAGTCAGGCTGATGATGATGATGATGATAATATATTCGCACACTGCCTGTTTCTGTCATAGCATAATCTTTCATCCTAACCAACACAGTATCTGCAAATGCTATTCCTGTGACTCACAACATGTTCTTTACTTTCATTATATACATGAATGACTCGCTCATGACATTCCCATAGATCCCATATTCTTAGATTTTGAACAAGCTTTTGATAAAGACCTTATGCATGCTTAATTCTTAAACGTTATGCCAAAACCTGCTCTGCTTAGTTCTGGATTGATTCGAGCTTTCCTAACTCATAGCTATCAACTTCTTCATGCTAACACTTGTCATTGCTTTCGCCTGTTTTTTCTGGCGTTCTTCAGGGTACCGCTTTAGGCCTTTTTCTATTTCCTGTCAAAATAAATGATTTTCTCTTGAAGGTCAGATGTAATGGCCGACTACATGCATGTGTATGACGCTGTTTGGTCCCAGTCGCGCTCTTATTTTAGAAGTGCAATGCATTTTTTTTTCTGTGACATTAAACTTCTGTGATATCAAGTAAATGACATTGTGGGCCTTTAGCATTGAATTGTTCACTCCTTGTATGCGCAGTGACTTGGTAATGATGCTCTTCCAATTTGGTTCCATTGTTTGAAATCACGTACTAATATCAGGAATATTACTACGTCTGAAGACATTGTTCTTTGGTGGTAGCTTCTACCAAAGGATATTTTCTGCATCTGGGATAGCTGCTACCGATTTGTGTGTGTGTTTGTTCAGCGAAATGTTGCTAAAAATGAAAAACGGTGTGGGTGCCATATATCAGATAATGTAAATACAGATGATGTAAGTACGCATATGTGTGTACTTTTGTGAACCAGCGAGTTATTAGGTGTTTTCTCATGTTGTCATAGATGAATGTCATAAGATGTTACTCTTATACTTAAAAGCACTCTGTTTTGAACTTATTTTTGTAGTATGGCTCTTGTGTGAAAGTATGCATCAATATGTAGTAGCTTGGGACGGTATGCTTGTAATGTTAGATTTTAAGTGTTCATTGATAATCAGTGATGAAATAAAAAGTATAGTGACATATCTCACCTCCCTTTTTTTATAGGCTTAGGTACATGCCTGAAGCATGTTCATTTTACTTAAATCAGTAAGCATATAGGACACTGTGAATGGCAACAACAAAGCAAGCCACGGTTTAACATGAATTGACAGGCTGTCATTCAGATTGACATAATGAAACTGTATTATTTAGCAGTAGGGTAAAGTGGATGCGTTGGTGCCGCTTTTGGAAATGGTGAGGTGGGTTAACGAGAGCAAGATGGAAAGTGGAGCTCTGAAGTCTTAATGCAACACAAATGTCACTGAAAAAGATAACTTTTTGTTTTGAGAAAAGTTAATGGAAAATGTCATCAAAAATATATCATTCCAGCCTGAATGCAGAAAAGTGTATGTAAAAACTTGTCAATTATTTGTTATGCCGCTTTCATGTAAATACACATCAGATAATGCCTTTATGATTAATGTCTGGTGACACAACTTGGCTTTATCTGAATGATATCAGAAATTCAATATCCATTTTTGTAAGGGACTATCAGCCAACCAATGATTCGTCTTATATCCCAGCGTTTTAAAAGACCTCGTGCACACCCAAAAATCTACCTAGCCTCTTGTCGCTAAAGCTAATAAATTTTTCTTTCCATCGCAAGCGCAACAACCAGTATACTGCTTATACAATTAACGATATTCTGGCGAGGTTTTCGTCTCGCGCCAGAAAAGAGTGTTGCAATGGCGTTTACAAGAAAAACGATGACCCGATATCCGCTGCTCCTAGGCGGACGATCGCTACCATATGTACGATCTCAGCGATTCCTGGGTGTTGTAATCGACTATAATCTGTCATGGTCACCTCAGATAAAAAAACTCCGCGAGAGGATCACTGCAGCATCGCAAGTGTTTAGGTTCATGGCGGGAACAAGGTGGGGTAGCAACTGCCGATCAATGCTTCTGCTTGAAAAAGCCTACGTTGAAGGAACCTTGCGCTACTGTCTACCAGTGTTTCAAAGATTATCTACATCAAGCAATAAGTCTCTAGTTGCCGCACGGAACAACTGCCTGCGAATATGCCTTGGCCTCCCAAAGGGTTCCTCTGCATCAGGAACAGTAGCGGAGGCAGGATGTCTCCCACTAGAGGTGATTGCCGCCCAGGAAACTATGCGTACCCATCTCCGCCATGTTCTTCAAGGGAAGAAGCACTTCCTGCACCGTGTCCACCTAACTCACAGCAACTCTAGCTTTGGCCAGGCTGTGCAGCTCCTGCCCATCCCTACTATTAATCAGCCACAGAAACTACTACCTCTGACCTTTCCTCCATGGACACTCTCTCCTCTAAAGGTGAAGAAGTTTGTTCCAGGTGTGAATGCAAAGAGCCGCATGCCACAGGCAGCTCTTCTGCAAACTACTCTCGCCTACTTAACGGAGGAATATAGGCAGCACACCCATATCTTCACCAATGGTTCAACTACTAAAGAAACCTCTTCATGCGGCCTTTATGTGCCCTCAATAGGCCATGCCCTTTCTTACCGGCTGCAGCGGAGGACATCCTCTACGACAGCTGAGCTTCACGGCATTAAGGAAGCTGTTTCTTACATCCTGCGCCGAACCGCCGACCGTTGGGTTATCTTCACCGATTCGAAAGCATCTCTTCAGATCCTGGCCAACCTGCTGAAGAAAACGAATCACCAGCCAGTTTCCCTGGACATCGGATATCTACATCATTTAGCTATTGCCGCAGGCCACTGCATAACATTTCAGTGGGTACCTGCTCACCGTGGCATTCAGGCTAATGAAAAAGCAGATGAAGCGGCCCGTAAGGGCCACCAACATCGGAGATACATTAGAACTTTTTTTTTACAAAATCTGATGCGTCCCAGGTGGCCAAAAGTTTTGCTTCCGAAGAAATGTATCGGCTTTGGAGTTTGCCGACATATCAGTACCAATTTCTTCACTCAATCGACCCACATCTTAGATCAAGACTCTCACCCAGAATTCCTCGACATCTGGAAACACTTTATCATCGACTTCGTCTTAATGCTGCATATACAAACGGCTTACGATACCGTTTTAGACAAATGGACAGTCCGCACTGTGACAACTGTGCCGCGATAGAAACAGTGGAGCATATCTTGCTTGAGTGCCCTGCATATGCCAACGAGCGTGCGTACTATGAACATTGCATGCAGAAGCTCTGCTCAGTGCCCCTTACAATGGACAAAGTTTTAGGTCCCTTAGCCTGCCTTAGGCAACAGAGACTTGCAATGACTTTTCTATTCACATATTTAAAAGACATTGGACATCTTGATAAGCTTTAAACTCACTTGCACGTCACCTTCATGCATTCTTCATGCAGTGAACGTCGTCAGCCCATTTGACGGACTATGCACTCCATCACTCCATAGGTTACATCAATTCTCGCCATTGCATCCTTAGTACCCATTTCATGGCCGCATTTTCTCTTCGTTTTTTTTTTTACCTCTTCCACTCTGCTCTCCTTCTGTCTTTATCTCCCAAATTCCCCTCCCTACGCAGAGTAGCATGCCAGCGATTTTTAAGCGCCGGCTGAATTCTCTGCTCTTCATTAAAGAGTCTCTCTCTCTCTCTCTCTCTATTGTATCAGTTGTCTCCTAAAAGAAGGCGTACAACGCAGTTAAGCTAGGAACGATCTTGGTCTTATCACATTCATCACGTCACTGTCTCAGCTTTTAGGGAATTTACGCCGTAACCTTACCTTTGACGCACGTTCCATGAAAGGTTTTGCTTACTTAACATTTATACTTTCCAAACATGAGTTCGCATGTCTCGCGCATGATCCCTGCTATGCTAACCTCATCAGCACGCTCTAATCAGGGTTGCACTTTCCTGTCGTCGCAAAATCTCCCGTCTTTCCCTTGTAATAGTAACCCAAACGCCCCCCCCCCCCCCCCCCCTCTCCCCAAAGCTCATCCGATTTCTTGTAACAGTAACCCTTATGCAGTTTACTTCGAGAGAGCTGGCACCGAAACATATCATCAGCCATTTTTCCTCATAACGGGTGTCCCAAAAATGACTGATGGATTTTGAAAATCAATAAAAAAAAGACGGAATGAGATAGAATTGTATTGTTTGCGGCCTTACGCTTAGGAAATCACGGAATTTTACCCCTTCAAAATACAAATTTAGTTTACATTTCCACCAGCAGGTGGCGGGTATTTTCTTTGGAAACTGCGCCTTGTTTCAACAAAACCGTGTTCCAGGCGGTGAAACTCTAACACAATAAACACCCGCTGTTCAACGGAATAAACCATTTTGGTACAGCGGAATTGCAATCTCAATAGCACACGCTATCAACTTGACGGCGAACTACGGAATGACGAGCTCAAATATGCCCCGTTTTAGCTATACCTGTTCCAGATAGTTCCAGACCGCCTGCAGCGCCACCTGTTGGTGGAAATGTAAACTAAATTTGAATTTTGAAGGGATAAAACCCCAAGATTTCTTAAGCGTAAGGCCGCAAACAATACAATTCTATCTCATTCCGTCTTTTTTTTTTATTGATTTTCAAAATCCATCAGTCATTTTTGGGACATCCGGTAACAGCCCTTAGCTGGAATGGCCTTCCATCCGAAGTAGTGATCATTATCAATTCTGGTCACATTAAAACCGCCATCAAAGAACATCTATACCCATGTTAATACCCTTTTTGTTTTCTTTTGTCAGCCTACCCCTCAGTAATGTTCCTTGTAAACCTTAGGAAAAAATAAAGAAATTAAAAACGTGACAGCTTACAAGGAGCCAACTTGAAACAGTCTGTTAATTAATCAACTGCGGTTAGCGTGGAATGCGCGCCACATGCAGTACAAAAAGAAAGCATTAAAACCTCAAAACGCGATGATGTCAAATTCGCAGATACGCTCAGCGGGTGAAAAAAAAAAAGAAGTAAATTGAGTCTTCCATAATACATAAAAAAGCGAACAGCGAAGAAGCCGGTATGTGAGTATTTCGAAACCAGGCATGTTTTCTTGAGACTGAATAATTGCTTTAAAAAGTGTTATGTTTAGTTATATCCCGCATTCCTGTTACTTTATCCTTGCAGTAGAAAGGCAACATCTCGACAGAAACCGGCGACGAGATAGAGGAGAACCGCATTGATGACGCAGCTGTCAGGAAAAAGGCAGCGGTAAGCGTTAGACGATATGTGAAAAAATACCCGGCAAAAATTCTTCGCGAGCAGACACAATGGGTGAGGTTAAATTATAAGCCAGGAAATGCGAGCCATCGAGAGAGTCGTGTGGATGCAACAATTCCTTCCAAGAAAGTCAGCTGAAAACACGAGTGCGCAAGGCATGCAATGCCCATATTCTTTGCGTTTCTTTCGAGATTATTCACGAACCTCGTCAGCCTTCTGTTCTAAGCGACGAAGGCGAGGAAACACGGCTAAGAAATAATGAGGCATAGACGTCGTCTCGAGCGGGCTTGAAAGCGTTAAGGGCCACAACTCGGAAGCGAAGATTTTTCTCATGATCATAATAGATGATGATGCCGCCGCGGTGTCTCAGTAGTTACGGCAGTCGGCTGCCGACCCGAAAGACACGGGTTCGATCCCGGGCGCGACGGTCGAATTTGAAGGCGAAATTCTAGAGGCCCGTGTACTGTGCGATGTCAGTGCACATTATAAAGAACCCCAGGTGGTCGAAATTTCCGGAGCTCTTCACTACGGCGTCCCTCATAGCCTGGGTCGTTTCGGTACGTTAAACTCCATAAACCAAACAACTAATGGTTGATGATGATGATGATCAGCTTTCTACTTACACGATAATAATTGAAATTTCTTCAATTATTGCCCTCGTCTACGCCAGCGCCACTGACAGAGCGGTACATTTCTGAGTTCTTACTGAAAGCTGCTTGTGTTTAATGTTCGAGTGAAAATGCGACCGGCGTGTATGCCATCCCCAGGCAATCGACACCTGTTTGCCGCTGGGGGCGCTGCGCTAGGCAGAGCAATATCTATCTGAAGATGTACAACGGAAGTAAGGAAATACACTCTGTTGATCAACGCAATAGTGTTAAGGCTCCCGATCTGCTCCCGGACCACATAGGTCATGTGACCCTGTGACGTCATCACAGCCTGCCCACCGCATTGTGAGCAAACTGACCACCATGGCAGGTGGCAGTTAGAATGAATGATTGGTCGCGAGAGGTGGCTCGGGAAGAGCAACCTGGGTCTCACAATTCCCACCGGTGGCAGCACCTGCCATTGTAGTGCAGTGACGCATCGCTTGACCGCTGCACCAGGAGCGGTATGAGGACTTCCAGGGGTCTAGAATGCAAAGTCTAGAATGACCAATTCCACAAATGTGGGCTTTAATCCACTAACGCTATCGCATCGAACCCTTAAGACGGAGCTTAAGTGTCGCCTCCAATTTTTTTTTACTTTACAACATTTTATCTAACCCCCTTTCATGATATGTATGATGTCAGCAGCCCGTCAAGAAATGTCGCTGTGTGTGCCTTTAAACAAAACCGCACTCTCTATAGTTCGCTCCCCTGACGATTGAGAAATTGGCAGTTTCTTGTGAGTCACAATCACAACCCATTGATTAATAAAGCAAATTTAAACCGGGGTGCAGCAGAACCGCGCAGGCGCCATCACGAAGCGTCAGCAGACATAGATGGTGGCGTAGTTGGTTGATAGTTGATGAATTTCTTTTTTCGCGCCAAATTGACGCCATGATCTATTAAGACACGCGATAGTCGAGGACTTAAGATTTCATCCAGCTGTGCCTTTTTGACGTGCACCGAAGTGTCAGCATTTTGGTCAATGTTATTAACCTCACTTTGCCTGCCCACGTTTCGCGTGGGGTCCGTTATAGGCGCAATCCCGCGCCTGGCATAAAGAACCCCCCTCCCCCCTCCCTCCCCTTTTGCATACTTATTGCTGCCTTCGCTCCCTTCGAAATACAGCCATTTCGGCCAGAATCCAACCCTTGACGTTGTGATCGCCCTGACCAATGTCCAGAACTCCATAGCGGTGAAAACGTGCCTAATTATTATGATGATTAAAACAGTTTTATTCAAGAGCTATGCGTCCCGCGAGCTGGGTAGACGTCGAAAATTGCTAACTGGATGGCTGCGAAGGTATTTGCATCATGACATTGACTAAAGAGAAGTCGTCGAATAAATATGCGGCCAAGAGCAGTGAGAGCCGGTCAATAATCAGCGTCCTCACGAAGAAGTGCATTCACCTGCAAGAAATGTCCGAGTTGGCAACGTTGTACTTATTGAAACGTCTCACATTCATAGCCTCACCCTGTGGCATCAGACGGAGTGGCCTACTGAGAACAGCTACTGAAGGCACTGCCACAGTAGTGTACGGTGGCGTACACTACTCTATAGAAAAACCGGCCCTGGCAGGTCATTACTTTGGTATTCCAAAGGCATTCGAGTCCCTCTGAGAACTGCCAGCGCAAGCGATATTTTATTTATGAACATACTGCAGACCATGGTTAGGTCCAAGCAGGAAGGGCAGGTGCACAAAAAGCAAAATTATAGCAACAAAAATACAACAATACAGCAAAGATAATGTAGTAAAAGAACAATACAGCAATGCAAGACAAAGCAGGAAAAATACATAATACGCAATATCAAAAAAGATGGCTGAGGAACGCGTCTGATTTTCAGGGTTGATTAGGTTCGGTTAATGAGTTCCAGTCGGATATGGTGCGTGGGAAAAAGGAAAACTTGAACGAGTTAGTCCGGGCAGAATATGGTTTTAAAAGAGCTTTGTGATAGTGTCGTGTATTCCGTGTTGGCATTGGGGAAAGATAAACAGAAGGGTCAAGTCTGAGTTTATTGTTAAGAAGTAATGAAAGAAAATCTAAACGAAAATTTCGTCTTCTTACCTGTAGTTCTTCAATACCGTTAGCATGCATCAAGTCTGAGGGGGAGTCAGTGGGTAGATATTTTGAATATATGAATCTAATTGCTTTCCTTTGAATGTTCTCGAGCTTTCTTATGTTAGACTTAGTATACGGGTCCCAAATTATGCAAGCATATTCAAGCTTGGGTCTAATTAGAGTATTATAACCTAAGAGCTTAACGTTAGCTCTTAGGAGGGTAAGCAAAGGCAGAGTCAAGGTACACAAACGCGTGCACCAGAAACAGCGAACAATCGCTGGCGTTGCAACATGACATCGTAAGAAGCCAGCGCGCTCTCGGCAAAACAGACGCTGCTGCTTTCACCATACATGTTTCGCTATAGCGGGGGGACCCTAAAAACTGTTCTTGTAATTTTAATGCACAGCAATAAATTTGCCCAAGCAACTACTTGTTTGGTTTTCTTTTTTTTTTTTTTGCATTGGAGAGTGGCTACTATGGAAATAAAATCTATCGCACGACCTATACGTCGTTTCATGCATAGTCAACGCTGCAGAGGCTGCAGAAATAGTTCGCCCGCAAAGCCATATTACTCTGCCACGTATATCATTCTTTCTTTTCGAAGCCTCGGTGTATGTTTAGACGAAAACAAAGAGAGCGTATAAAACCAAATGTTAGCATTGTGAATCATGGTCGAAGCTTTGAGGCGCTCAGTGCTAGAGCTCTCTAGCTGCAGTTTTCACAGAGTTCGAACTACTTTTTAGGCACGGATGAAGTCAGAGTGATTCATCCTACCAGCCACGTACCATATAGACCCACATGTCATTCTCACTTCTCGACGTCTCGTTGAGCCGCTGGACGAAAACGTGGGTATAACTAAAATGAAGTCCACGAAGATATGCCTGTGTTCGAAATCATATTTGCTAGCGTTTAGTGACACACGAGACAAGAACACAAATACACAGGACAGACGCTAGTCTTCAACTGCCGTTTGTTCGAAAAACAATGAATATAAGGCATCTCAAAAATGCTGAACTCACACACGTGCAGTAGCAACGCCACGCATCAGGAACAACATTTCTTTTTTTGACAGATTTACAGACGGGGTGCTGACGCATTTCGAACCTTCATTAACAATGCACATAGCTTCAAATATTTCACGTTCCGATTGGGTTTTCATTGTACCTAGAATGATTGTTTCTGGAAAGATGAAGGTTCGAAATGCGTCAGCACCCCGTCTGTCAATCTATCAAAAAAAGAAAGGTTGTTCCTGAAGCGTGCCGTTGCTACTGCGCGTGTGGGAGTTTAGCATTTTTGAGATGTCTTATATTCATTGTTCTTTGAATAAACGGCAGTTGAAGACTAGTGTCTGTCCTGTTTATTTGTGCTTTTGTCTCGTGCGTTCACTAAGCGCTAGCAAATATGATTTCAAACGCTTTCCAACTAGCCCAAGTTTCCGCCTTAATAAGCCTGTGTTCGGTCTGGTTGTATGGCGGACTACTCTCATTACTCAAGGTCGCGTTAGTATGAAACACAAGGCCATTCAAGTGGGACCAGTGGGTGGTACCATTGGTACACGGACCAGTGGGTGGTACCATTGGTACACAGATAGTGGACTGCCTAATTGGCGTAAAATGTTCGAAGTGGCATCAATCGATTCAGCGCGTTACGGAGCATAAGATTACTAGTCTTATAAAAGCGTAGCCTATCATAGGGATTCGTACCCACGACCTTTGGTTTCCCAAACCGTGACTTCTTGAAACTTCAAACGTTCATTATGGCCAAATTCATTGACGTAGGGCAGTCGAAGTGGTGTCAAACGATTTGTCTTCTTGCGCTGTAAACGTCAACATCGAGAAAGTGGATATCCATTTCATTCCATTTCATTTATTTTACCCTCAGGGCTTTCGCATTACAGAGGGGATGGGACAATGAAAAAAAAAAACAATACATAGATCAAAAACAGGCCTATATATATGAACAATATTGAAAGATGCTAGAGACAGAGGACGGAAACATTGAGAACAAAAGTACAGGAGTAAAAAATAAAAGGATTACAAAAAAGAAATTTTATATAGTCTATATATGGGTAAACAACATATCACAATTGGTCTGATTCTAACAGTGCGAGTGCGAGAAAAAATTGTACCGGATATAGCTAAGATGGCTAATGAAGTCATATTCTTTCGATATGCTAACGCTCGACACTCATACGGTGCCTCAGCGTTTTGCTCTTTTTTTTTTTTTTGACATAGAGCCTGCGCGAACAGGCACGCAATAACTTTGACAGCGTTGACTGCTACGTATGAAACGGAGTACAGATTCGTGAGCAGGTCAGCAGCGGAACGGCTGCAACTTCGCGACGAAACGCCGCAAGCGCAGCGTGGCATTAAGACCGCAGTTGTGCGAGAGCCGACCGCCTTCATCTCTCGTATGTGACCTGGCCCTGGATTCTCGGATAGCGCGCGATTATTCATGGCAGAAAAATGCCGCAGAGGAGGCCGCATTTTACTTCGCACAGGGAACAAAAGAAGAAGAAAAAAAATAATCGAGCAGGAGAAAATGTCTGATGCGACTACACGCTGCCTCGTTCCAGCTGCCTAAACTAGACGGGTGACGTCACAGCGACCCTCATTCATTTTACGGAGGCAGAACAATGTGCGACAGAGCGCCGTTCGTGAGCGCTCATTTCGCCGTTATTTCAGCCACTCGGAGTGCAGGCAACGAGAAGCCTGCAGCCCTAGCAGTAGCAAAGGCCGTGTGCGTTCTGCGAAAAATTATGACACAGCAGAGGCGATTAAAGCCTAACAAGGCTGCAACCATTAATGCAGGCGGGGAGTACTAGCACACACTTGTCAGTACGTAAAATTAGAGCCACACGATCTTCTATACAAGCTGCGGTAGCTCAATGGTGACGACGTTTGTCTGCTAAGCGCGAAGTCGAAGGGATAACGTATCCAGAAGTTCCGGAAAAGCGCGTTTTTTTTTTCAACGGGAAGTTGTTTATGACCACAATTTTTCTGCATGTCGTAAGGTTGCGTCATAACAATCAATATATTCGTGGCTCAGTGGTTATGGTGCTCGGCTGCTGACCCGAAAGACGCGGGTTCGATCCCAGCCACGGCGGTTGAATTTCTTTGGAGGAGAAATTCTAGAGGCCCGTGTACTGTGCGATGTCAGTGCACGTTAAAGAACCCCAGGTGGTCGAAATTTCCGGAGCCCTCCACTACGTCTCTCTCTCATGGCCTGAGTCGCTTTGGGACGTTAAACCCCATAAACCAAACCAAACCAAACCCATATATTCGCAGATCTCCCCTCGGGACGCATGCAGTTTTCTGATGCTTATTGTCAAAGGCGTAGCTCATTGCTTTTCTAAGGCAGCCTTAACTGCTCCGTGCGAGAGTTTGGCGAACTTAAACAACAAAATTTTGCTTCGCAGAGCGAGGTGAGATCATACCCATCAATATGTTCATAACAGTATCAGATACGGTATTCAACAGCTACATCACTATTAAAAGCTATGCTCAAGAAATCTGGACTTGAATTCCGGTCGCGGCGGCAGCATTTTTGGGGGCTGTGCGACGTCAGGGCACGTTAAAAAAAAAACATTAGGGGGTCGCAATTAGCCGGAGCTCTCCACGATGGACCGTCTTTCCCTATGCCTTCTTTCACTATAGCTACCTCCTTCATTCCTTCGCTCAAGGCACGGTTCAGTTGCCCACCTAGAGTGAGACAGTTACTGCGCCTTTTCTTTCCTTGTTAAAATTTTCGCTAGTATTGTTTTGCCTAGTTCAATAATTATCATAACCGTGTTGAACTCCTCGTGTTGTCATCCGCTTTGACGTCTCCTCCTGATGCACTGTCACGGGGGTCCTTACAAGTTCTTTACAGGTACATGGACTTCGATATAGAGAACGAGAGGCTCGAACATCGATGCGTGAAAAATTCAATACCGAAACAATGCAGCCAAGGGCTTGGGCCCGGGTCTCTAGCCGGATGTGCAGACATGGCTCCACGTACGGTGGTGTAGCTTCGAGCCGCGATCATATCGCTGCAAATGACAGTTAAGTTGAAGCGAGCTAACGTGCCTCCGATTTATTCCGCGTGCTCGGATTTGGGAGCAGGTTCCGGAAATTTTCTTTCCTCCTCCCTATCCACCCTTACAAATTTTTTTAAGCCAGTCTATAGACTTTCCATAGACTTGTGTCTATAACGTCTATAGACTCTCTATAGACAAATCCTTGATGACAGTCTATAGGCAATACAAATGCTATAAACAGGCTATAGAAAATCTATAAATTTATGGCCATACACTTTTAATAGACTTTTGTATATAGACAGTCTATAGACTATGAATAGACCAAAATAAATATCTATGGGAAGGCAATAGAGTCCGTAAGAAGTCTATAGACCATTTTTTATCAGGGCGGCCCACAAATAATTCGCATCGACCAAAAATCCCAGTTCGACTCCAGCCTCTGCCCAGCCCGACTCTTCCTCTACCACACGGTGTGGGCGTGCCAGCAGAACGCAGAGGTGTAAACACCTGCTTGCCGCACTTATTACCTGCTGCAGGAAAATTTCCTTGTGGTTTCCACCAAACTGACTCCGCGTAGATAGATATTCGCTTTCGATTTTACTCAGCCAATAGATTGATGAAACGCCGCACTTCTCGGCAGCCGGCATCTGTCGCCTCATTACGGCAGCATGAAATGATGAATTAGAAAGATTAATTTGGCTACGTTTGCTGTAAAAGTGCAGTACCGCAAACCATGCTCTGACGCCTTCTGCGGATGCTCAGTGACGCCAGCTTTAAGTCACACGGAACAAGCTGTCCTCATATAGTTTCTTTTCTTAGAAAAGTCAATACCATGCACGACAGAGCAAAACAAGGTTTGGTTTGGCTTGTGGGGTTCAACGTCCCAAAGCGACTTGGGCTATGAGGGACGCCGTAGTGACGGGCTCGGAAATAATTTCGACCTGCTGGAGTTCTTTAACGTGCACTGACATGACACAGTACATGGGCCTCTAGAATTTCGCCTCCATCGAAATTCTACTGTCGCGGCCGGGATCGAACCTGCGTCTTTCGGGCCAGCAGCTGAGCACCATAGCCACTGAGCCACCGTGGCGGCTAAGAACTGCATATCGAGGGGAACGTATGCAGGTGTCGTTTTGTGCTCGAGCTGAATGATTTATACGGACCAATCTGCCTTCGCGGTCCAATCAGTCGTCGGTGCCCGATGACTGACAGCCGCGTCTCGCGTGATCTAGAAGGGCAGGTAGCATCGGGACACGATGCTTTGGCAGTTCGAAACTTCCCCTTGTAGGTGCCAAACAATCAAAGAAGACTGAAAAGAATGTAAACGGTGGAGTTGGATGACGTTGAGGAAGCAAGACAAAGTCTGGAAATATCACCTAGCGATGCACTATACTGCCGCGTCTACAAGAATAGCCGCTCGGCGGCTGTTCGGCGTGCAGCTCGTGCGCCACGCTGTTAGCTTCTGAAGAAGAAGAAACTGGACGTTGCACCCTGGCCGTCTCGGTGTGCTGTCGCATCTTCTCGGTGTTGGCGTTCCTCTGGCGTCTAGACGCGAGCTACCAGCACCAACAGCTACGTGACCATATATTTACGCCTGCCATTCTAATCGGTTCATCGCCTACCTGACCTTAATTCTGTCGGGTACGGCCGTTCTGAGCAAGGCAGTGTCAGTAGCGCTCGAGCAGAACAGAGTGTTAACCTCCCGGCTTATACGAAGATGGCAGCCATTAATCACAGCAACTTAAAAACTGTTGGATCTAATACCGCAAGCTGCAGGACAAGTACAGTTCTCAAAAACGGCGCGCCTACAAAACGAAACCGTGATCACAGCAGGGCCCCGTGGCAATAAATCAGTGATTGCAAGATAAGTTGATTACCGGGAAGAAAGAGATCTCTCTGAAATGAAATGGTTGCAACAAACTACCGTAGTAGCGGTCATTGTTTCTGAGCGAAAGCACTACTCCGATGGGGAAAACCCGAGCAAGATATTACGGTGTTTGTGGATTTGTGCTAAGTGAAATAAATAAAGCAAAATCTTGCGATGTTTGCGGGTTTGTGCCAAGGGAAATAAATAAATGAAAATGAATTAAATAAAGAGTCGCAACCGGGATTCGAACTCGTGGCGGCGTGAACAGATCAATTTCGCAGGCCACTGCGTGAGAGCACAAGACTGTTGCTGCAGCCTAACACGCCTCGTGACAAACTACTAAGCACTGTCGCGCTGGGCATTGCACGTCGTCTTCTTCATTAACTAATACTACTATCAAACTAATATTCGCGCTTGGAGTTACGTGGCGGTAGTAAGAGAGAGGTGTGCGCTGCATGCGTTCGCGTGGATGACGTTGTGGCAGAAACACGACACCAGAGCAGTACGCGTTTGCATTGATAACATTGCTGCAGAAACGCGGCAGTGGAGCATAGGCCGCCAGCGTACATTGGGCGAATTGGCATTGACGATGAAAAAGTTGAAGCCGCGTCTAACTGACTACATGGGTAAGTGGACGCCTCAATCACGCTTTCAAGTACGTGGCGGCGGTGTCCACTTACAAAAAACTGTGCTGAACAATGCTAAATCACCAGCCGTATTTTTTTTACTGCTCAGGTTTCTTTTTCTTCAAACGATTTACTATTAACACGGGAAACAGAAAGAGACATCCTGCGGTCTCTCAGCGAAAGGACACACCCAAAGGAACGCAGCAAAACGGTTTCGACGTTCACTTTCTCTGATTTCTTTTTTTTGCCCTTTACGCCACGGCTTGACGACAAGTAGAGAACACAGACGCCATTTAACAGCGCACGAGTCACGGAAAACTAGAGAGCATTATAAAGCCGGGGCTGAATCGAAGTTCTCAGAAGAACCAGCTCAAAAAGACAAAGGGCAAGAATGAACGAGGATGATACGAAGAGAAGATATTCTGTCCGTGTCGTCCTCCTTCATTCTTTTCCGTTGTTCGTTTGGGCTCGTTCTTCTGAGATTAAGGCTTACCAACTACCTCAACAGCAAGTGTAGTTGAGTCGAACGCTTTTAGCGCAAGCCCCTAAGTGGCTAGTGTGATCTGGAGTGGCCAACAGAGCTCGCGAGCGGGTGAATGGAGCCCTTAGTGAGACACAAAGCGTCACGTTGTCGCCCATGGAGGTGATCAGGAACGGTATGCGGTGGGCGAGCTGTCGCGGACCTCTCAAAACCTTGTAGCAGCTGTTGTCTTATTAGCCTGATCGTAGCGCGAGAGGTTAGAGAGTGTGCTTAACTGCGAAGCATTTGTAATGCCGACCACAAGGATTCTGATGTACGGTATAGCCAGGACAGAACCACACGCCAAAGTGGCTCAGTGGTTACAACGCTGGGCTAGCGAATTTCGATTGAGGCGAAATTCTAGATGACCGTGTGCTGTGCGATGTCAGTGCGCCTTAAAGAACTCCAGGTGGTAGAAATTTCCGGAGCCATTCACTATGGCGTCCCTCATCATCCGAGTCGCTTTGAGGCGTTAAACCCCCATAAACCAAACCAACCTAGGGGCACAATGCGGTGATATCCGCCTTGCCCTGGATAGAAGTACAAGAAGGAGAAGAAGAATCGATCGGGACGAACGTTTGGGGCGCCGGATTAGTATTGACAGACAAAGGACGATGGTGAGGGCGTTCCAGGCCGACGTCAGCATTAAAATTAATAAATGTCCTCATACATACTAAAAACTGTTCTCGTGTGTACACTAAAAAAGAAGAGACACCAGTTTTTCAGGGCGCGGAAAGATTGCACAGGGTTTCCCATGTGGGCAAATGGACAAAAAAACGCACAGGCGATTAGCAAAGGCAAACAATGTATAAACCGCACGTTATTCGCAGCCTTTTAAACCCTTCTGCCAAATTCCGCAGCCGGGCGGGGTATTGTTTCAGCGCAAATGAATTTTAAAATTTCTGATTTCATGGCCTCAATCGGGGTGATTTCTACGGACTACCTTGCGTGTGTGACGTCATACTTTCTACGCGCATCGACTTTCACTCTGCGTTTGGTGAAGGATTAACTTTTCAGCTTTCTTTTCGTAATTTCACGCATAAAACCCAGCCTGCCACTTGATGCTGACAGTTCACCCAAGCAAAGCGCTCGCGTCAGATATTCTGACGTATCTGCGACACCAAAGTTTCGTCTTTCATAACGTCATATTTTAGCCGAAACCGATTTCGCTTCCATGGTATTTGCTATGCTTGGTTTGGGTTGGTTTGTGGGGGTTTAACGCCCCAAAGCGACTCAGGCATAAAGGACGCCGTAGTGGAGAGCTCCGGAAATTTCGACCACATGGGGTTCTTTAACGTGCATTGACATCGCACAGTACACGGACATCTAGAATTTCGCCTTCTTAGAAATTCAACCGCCTTGGCCGGGATCGAACCCGCATCTTTCCGGTCAGCAGCCGAGCTCCAAAACCACTTTTCGTAATACTTTTACTCGATATTTTGAACAACTTTTTTTTTTTTTTTTGCCGGTGAGAGGTCTCTAAGGAATATGGTGTGATTATATATCAACTCAAAATGTTAAAGAAGCCTCCGGAGTTGCCCTTTAAGGCACGCGCGATGGAGCTTGATCGATTTTCATAACCTATAGCGAGCGGCATATATAAACATGACGCGTGGAAGGTCAACATACGGTGAAAAGTAAACACAGCACTCCCGGCTTACGTCATCTGCCACCGTGTGACCGTCGAGGTATGCAGGCCGCTCGGCTGCTGCTCACAACGTGTTGCAGAATGTGTGGAGGCTGCTCTGATCGGGGGTGGAAAGACGGCATTATTTCAGCTTGCGATCTTATGACGTAATACGAAGACCTATAAACTTGCAGAAGCAAAAACTGAAACCACTCCGTATAAAGTAAATGATATTAAATTAACTAAGGTTTGGTGTATGAGGTTTTAACGTCCCAAAGCGACCCAGGCTATGAGAGACGCCGTAGTGAAGGGCTCCGGAAATTTCGACTACCTGGGGTTCTTTAACGTGCACTGACCGCAAAGTATACGGGCCTCTAGAATTTCGCCTTCATCAAAATTCGACCGCTGCAGCCGGGATCGAACCCGCGTCTTTCGGGTCAGCAGCCGAGCACCATAACCGCTGAGCCACCGCGGCGGCCGGAAATTAACTATGGTTTATTGCTGAATACATCGTCTTCTTGCGCTGCTGACCGCACAGGCGATAAAAGCGAGAACAAAGAAGCGCTTAACCATTACGATGCCTGGAATCCTTTAATACCCATTTGACTGCGTGGCCGAAGGGCGGAGCTCTTAGAAATTCGTGTAAAAAATGATCGCTTCTAACTATTTTCATTAGTTTGTTTAGTTAGTTTTATGTTTCATGTAACTTTTGAGAACGGCGGTGTTCGCGTACGTTTGTGGCGTCATTTCAGAGCACAGTCGTCAATGTGATTCGTGGTGTGACGCGATATTACTTGCTCCTTGCTTTATCCATCCCGTTCGCAGGCGTCTAACTGAAAGGCCATTAGCACTGAGCACAGGTCATCTTTGCCGCGGATGATTCAAAGCAGTCTCGGTTTTGTTAAGAAGACTGATCCGACTGTGCAAGTTAGCGTGCTGATGAATCGGTCAAGGCAGCGACTCCAACCGAAGGCCCTGGGTGGGGATAAAACATAGGCGACTGTTGGAAAACGATCGGTCATATCGCGGATCGTCCTCGACCGGCTTTATTTTCTTTACACTCCGTGCACAAGAAACGGGCGACGGAACCGAGGTGAACGCGTTTATAGACTATTGTGGATTTCCTGGAAAACGGCTTTCCAGGAATCTGCCGCGCGGCGTTTCTGCGAAGCTTAGAGAATAATAGGCGGCGTGCACAAAAAAGTACGCGGCTGCAGGAGTGCGTCACAATGAAGGACGGCAAAGGTCTTGCGCAAACGTGTAAGTTCCACTGAGCCTGCAAACCTGACACTGAAAAGAACAATCGATGCTCGTATCCCTGTCTGGTTTCAGCAAATGCTAGATTGTCGCTCTCGAAAGTTCGATGGCTCCGCGTCTTTAGAAAGTCGACAATGCGTCAGCCTCGAACGCGCGCCATGTATGCGTTTTCAGTCTCTCTATAGCAGTATGTACAGCTTTGGATGCCTCAGACATGATGCCATGTAGCAAAGCTGTTGTTGTTGTTGTTGTGTTGAATTTATTGGCGCATAAGCAGCTAAGGCTATCATGCGCCAAGAACAAGGTATGGAAAAATTGGCTTGGTCAGAGTTTGAAAACAAAGTGGATAAAAACGGTGGTGTGAAGGGCCTAAAAGTTATTTTTACTAACTAGCTGATGAAAGACAAGAATTTTAAAAATGTCTGAGAGCAGAAACTTTTAAAGGTTGGGTCGCCTCTGCAGACATCATTGGCTCGGCAAGGATTTCGAGGCTCCCAACAGCTCAGATAAAGACCTCAGCCTCCCTCTCATGATTGAGAAAGTGGCTGAGGTGTATAACTGTATGTAGTGAAGCACAGGGTGAATAAATTAGAGTTTGTGAAGAATACTGGCTTCCCTTAAAAAGCTAAAAACACAGGGTATACTGACAAGTGCATCTTTGCCTAAAATCAATGCTGGATGAAAAGGAATCTGTTCTTTGTAAAAGGTAGTAAAATGTTTTTTCCTTATAGATTCAAGTTCCGTACATGAGAATAATATGTGGGTTACTGTTAGTTCATCTCCGCACTTTTCACAAACAGGTTTGTCTTCTTTTGTAAGTAGGAAGTTGTGTGTGAGATGTGTGTGTCCAATACGGAGACGGCATAAAATAACTTCGATGAAT
This sequence comes from Amblyomma mixtum, assembly GCF_055824585.1. NCBI lineage: Eukaryota > Metazoa > Arthropoda > Arachnida > Ixodida > Ixodidae > Amblyomma > Amblyomma mixtum. Next base: position 43,929,648 of record NC_143019.1, on the reverse strand, counting down.
CGTTTTTGGTGTGAGCATGATTTCCATTCGCCTAGGATGGGTTTTACTAAATGTAGCTTATTATTTCTTTCAATATTCCATTGCGACTGCCATTTATTTCTTAGCTTGCACTGTACCAACTTCATACAATCATTGTAGGGGATGTTCACTTTCTTGATTTCTTTGTTCCGAGCTTTTACAGCACATTCATCTGCTTTCTCATTGCCAGCGATTCCAATGTGGCTGGGAACCCAGCAAAATTTTATGTCTTGTCCCTGTATTATCGCGCTTGTTATGTTGTGTATGATATCCCCGATTAGTGGTGTCACTGCATTGCTATGGTGAAGTGAGGTTAGTATGCTCAGAGAATCAGTGTAAATGATACTGTTCTGAATGTTCTCATTTATTATTTTTTCTACAGCCACCAAGACTGCGTAACACTCGGCGGTGAAAATGGATGTACACTCAGGTAGCCGTACTATTTTTTCCCAATTATTCTGAACTACAGCACTTCCCACGTAGTGCGCCGATTTTGATCCATCGGTATAAAATGCTTCGTATTCTCCGTATTTTTCGTTGAGTGCTAAATATTCCTGTAATATCTGTTCATGTGGAGTATGTTTTTTCTGAAATTGTGTTAATGTGAAGTCGCACACAGATGGTAGGCAGTACCAAGGCGGGAGTGGATCACGTTTGCGGGCAATATTAGGCAATGTGTCCATTATATCTAGTTCTTGGCATTTCTCTTCAAAGCGGAGAAGGAGTGGTCTGATTGCTAGAGGTTTGTTGGTAAATAGTGTTCGAGATGGACACTTTGTAATGAGTGGGTAACAGATGTGTTTAGGCTGGGAACGGATCTTTAAAATGTATGAGCATGTGAGCGTTGTTCTTCTGTCTGCAAGTGGTGGTTCATTGGTTTCTACGTACAGGCTTTTTATTGGTGACGTCCTGTATGCACCAGTTGAAAGGCGCAATCCAGAATTGTGCACAGGATCCAGTCGCTTCAAGTACGATGGCCTTGCTGATCCATACACTATGCAACCGTAATCTAAAACGGAACGTACTACAGAGCGATAAATGTGTAGAAGACATACCCGATCAGAACCCCAGTGTTTGCGTGATAGGACTTTCAGTATGTTCAGTGCTAGCGACGCCTTCTTTTTCAGTGCGTTTATGTGAGGCAGGAAAGTTAGTTTTTTGTCGAAGGTGATGCCTAGAAATTTGTGTTCGTTTTTGAAAGGCAGCTCGGTTTGGTTGAGGTGTAATGTTGGATTTGTGTGCAAGCCTCGTTTGAGTGAAAAAAGTAAGGCCACCGTTTTCTGTGTTGAGAACTGGAAACCATTCTTGTCTGCCCATGTTGCCATTTTGTTGATTGTAAGTTGTACTTGTCGTTCGCATGTGGATATATTGGAAGATGTACGTGCTATCTGAAGATCATCAACATACATTGAATACATAATGGACCTTGGGATTATTTTTCTAATAGAATTCATTTTTACAACGAAGAGAGTTGTGCTTAAAATGCACCCTTGAGGAACTCCATTTTCCTGAATAAAATCCCTCGAAAGGGTCGAGCCTAGGCGGACATTAAATGAGCGGTTAGACAAAAAGTCTTTAATGGAGTTGAGCATTCTGCCACGGATGCCGAGCTCAGCTAAGTCCTGGAGAATCCCGAACCTCCAGGTTGTATCATATGCTTTTTCTAAATCAAAAAAGACGCTAAGACAGTGTTGTTTGTGTATAAAAGCTTCTCTGACAGTATTTTCAAGGCGGACTAAGTGATCTGTAGTGGAGCATCCTTTTTTAAATCCACACTGATGGATATCAAGAAGTTCACCAGATTGAAGAACAAAGGCTAGTCTTATATTTAAGACACTTTCGAAGGATTTGGCGAGGCAACTGGTTAAGGCTATGGGTCTATAACTGCTAGGAGAGGTTGGGGGTTTACCAGGTTTGAGAAACGATACAATAATAGCTTTCTTCCAGGCTACAGGTATTTTCCCTGACATCCAAACTGTGTTGAAGAATCTTAAAAGTGCTGCTATGGCAGGCTCAGAAAGATGTGCAAGCATTTCATAATGTATATGGTCGGGTCCTGGAGCAGTTTTTTTTTCCGGCAGACAGTACTCTGTTGATTTCTTGGCGGGTAATTAGACTATTGTATTTTTCATTTGCACCTCCAGTTGTTGGCAGCCGCTGTTTTTCAGCTGTATTTTTGTATTTTAAAAAGGACTGCGTGTAGTGTGATGAACTTGAAACTGCAGTGAAATGTTCCCCCAATATGTCTGCCTGTTCCTGTATGCTTGTTTGTGTGCCAGGTGTTGTTAAAAGCGGAATTGTGAATGGTGAAAAGCTACCGTTTAATTTGCGAACCTGCTCCCACATTTTTTTAGATGTCATCTGACTGTTAAAGGATGAAACATAACTCTGCCATGATGCTTTCTCGGCACCCCGACGGACGTACCGAGCTTTGGCTCTTGCCTTCTTAAAATTAACGAGATTTTCATGTGTCGGGTACCGGCGAAATTTACCCCAAGCTCTGTTTTGTAGTTTTTTTGCTTCCTTGCACTCTTTTGTCCACCATATTTTATGACTTTGTTGCACCACTCCTGACGACTGTGGAATAGCTGTGAGTGCGGCAGTTATGATACAATTAGTGAAATTTTCATTGATGTGGTCGATGGAGAGATTATCTAAAAGTATATTTTCTAAATTTGCCTTTGCTCTAAAAAGTGACCAGTCGGCGAGGTGAAGCTTCCAGCGCCGTGGCCTTGTGGGGATTATTTCCGGTGGGGATGTTAAAGTGATTAGTACAGGGAGGTGGTCACTGCCATATGGATTGTCAATGACATCCCATTTAAAATCATTAAAAACAGAAGGTGAGCTAAAAGACAAATCTAAAAAGGTCATTTTCCCCGAGGCAGGGGAGCAGTAGGTGGCTTTTCCTGTATTTAAAAGACATACATTGTTTGTGAGGATAAAATCTTCGATTATTTGACCCCTAGAGTCACAGTGCTCGCTTCCCCAAAAAGGGGAGTGAGCGTTAAAGTCCCCAACTACTAGATACGGTTCTGGAAGTTCATTGATAAGTTCTTGTAAATCGTGGACTGTTAATGTAGAATGTGGAGGAATATATACAGAACAAAGAGAAATTGTTTTATGGCTGACGACACTGACCGCAACGGCTTCAAGTTTTGTTTTGAGTTTTATTTTTCGAGCAGGAACGCCGCTTTGTACGATAATCGCGACGCCTCCAGAGAGTCTATTTGCCTGCTCACGATCGCGTCTAAAAGTTTTATAATGCTTCAGGATGTTCATATGTTGTGGACCTAGATTGGTTTCCTGGAGACATAAGGCTACGGGTGACATTGACCCTAAAATGTTTTTTATGTCATCGTAATTTCTCAATATTCCTCTACAGTTCCACTGAACTAGAAAAGCCATGTTTTATGTTTTGGGGTAGGAGCAACGAGAGGTTTACTTATGTTCTGGGGCCGTTATGGTAGCCCTGCCTTTTTTTCGCTCAAGAGAGCTGTTCCGCCGCTGTAAAGCAGACGGGCTGGGAGTTTGGTCCATCACCTCGGAAGAGGTGCTGGACGACCGCGAAGAAGCCGCGGGTGTGTGGGTGTCAGGCCTCCCCCGACGGGGGGAAGTCCTGCGGGATGCTGACCTGTGGGCCGGCACTCCCTGGCTTGTAGTTGGCAGAGCAGCTTTCGCTGTCTCGGCCTGGGGCGTGGATGGCACTGCCACAGGCGCGGTGGAAGTGGCCGCGGCAGGTGCCGGAGCGCTGTGTGGTGCTACGCCCCCGCGCACCACATCAGCGAAGTTTGGTTTTGCTGTGAAGGAGAATGAATTGGTAAGCGCAAAACGCCTCCTCGCTTCTTTGAATGAAATGTTTTCTTTAGTCTTAATGGTGATGATTTCTTTTTCCTTTTTCGAGGACGGACACGCCCTGGAGTATGCAGCGTGATCTCCTTCACAATTCGCGCAGCGTAGAGCTGCGTCGCATTCCTGAGACTGGTGGTCCTTTGATGCGCATTTCGCGCAGGTTTTGCGGCCGCGGCAGCTCTGTGAGCCATGGCCAAACTTCTGGCAATTGAAACAGCGACGGGGATTGGGTATGTAATGCCTTACGGTGATTTTCAGGTATCCAACATCGATCGTTTCGGGCAAACTGCTGGTGTTAAACGTGAGGACCATGTGTTTGGTGTCTATTTCTTTGTTGTCTTTGCGGATTTTGATTCTGTGCACTTCAATTACATTTTGATCGGAAAGTCCTTCAAGCATTTCGGTTTCTGTTAGATGGATGAAGTCAGCCTCTGAGATTACGCCTTTGACTGTGTTGAGGGATCGGTGGGGAGTTACGGAGACAGAGATGTCCCCTATGGAATCGATGTTTGAGAGTTTTGAGCATTGGATGCTCTCACGGAGTTCGAGGAGTAGGTCGCCACTGGACATTTTGGATACCTTGTAGCCAGGCCCTAAGGTATCTGTTAAACATTTGGTTACAAGGAATGGGGATATTATTCGAGCTTGCTTTTCGTCACTGTTGCTATGTATCACATGAAACTTTGTGAATGTAGGTTTCTTTTTCGAAAAAAAGTCTGCTGCCTCGTTCCGCACTCTTTTAAGAGAGCGATCAGGTTTTGAAAGGGGGGGAGCCATAAAAAATTGATGTTTTTCGGTCATGGTGCCAGCCACCCACCATGGAGTCCAACAAGGGGACGCGACAGGAACTTGAAAGAAAGTCCTGCCCACGCCAGCTGTACACCTTAACTATAACCTAATATGACTCAACACAGGGTAGTTGGTCACACACGGTTAACCCTCGCCGCCAGGAAAAAGAGGAAAAAACCAAGAAGGGAGGAGGATACAGGAGAGTTGTAAGAAAGGAGATAGGAAAGTGAAAGATGGAGAGGAGAACAGGAAAAGGCGACTGCCGATTTCCCCCGGTCGGGTCAGGCCGGAGGTGCCGTCTACAGGAAGCTGGGGCCAAAGTGGTGTGTTGCCTCCGCCGAGGGGCCTTAAAGGTCCAAACGCTCGGCATCGACTCAACCACCAGGATCCCCTTTTCCCCGGACACGGCGATGCCACGCACGGCTAAGCGCGGATGCTCGGGTCCGTGGTGACGCATTGTTCACCATCATCCCCCTGTGGGGATGTCCCTGCGGATGCTCGGGTTAACCCCGTGGTGTCGCCACTCACCAACGTCTGCATGCTGCAGACGCCTCCCTGCGGGGAATGTAGCAAAGCTTTTATTGACAATGCTTTCACACCAGCTATTGTAAGCAATAATAAGCTAGTCAGAATCGGGACCAATCAAAAACTGCCCCGAATCTTTACATGTGCACAGATCCCTCGACTTTGTGCCTGAGTAGTTGCTAGCTTGCACGAAGCGATTAAACCTCTGAAGTTCAATCAAAGAAACTGTCGTATAAAACCTATGGACTTCCAGTATTTCGTCACTAGTAGTGAATAAATGACAAACATCTATAAACAAATCGGCAGATTTATTAGTGAAAATATGATTACATGCACATTTAAAATTAGCGAATTATATAATTTTTGGCCGAATGTTTGGGGGAATCAGCCAAGGTGGAGCAGATTTCTATTAAGGGAGTAACTGCTCAATGGCATCCACCCAAGCGCAGCCGTACGGCTACAAAGGAAAGCTGTAGAGCTTTCTCAGAGCTTCTTTTTGTAGCCGCATGGCTGCACTTGGGTAGATGCCAATCAGTTATTACTTCCTTATTACGACAATTTTTGCGTTTCCATGAAATAGAAACCTGGGCAAAGATACTCCGCCGCATTCAATAATTAATGTCAAAATTCAAAACTCTTACTTCCGCAGCCAATGCAGCAACACGACATCAGAAAGCTTTGGCTGTTTGCATTAGGTCCAGCTTTCAGCTTTTGCAGTGTGCGATCACTGAATAGGTCTCCCGGGCCTACAGGTAGCTGGCATTTCGACCTTGCTTTGATACGTACCATATCAAAAATGGCCGTTACAGCAATGATGTGAGGACTCGATGTACAGTCTTGGTCAAAAGCCCTAAGGCAAAAGAGTTTTCTCTTCAGCTGCATAACAGAGCCATTACGGCACTACTAAAGATCGAATGACCTTTAAATGCTAGCAGGAGGTTTCTACTCGATGTAGAGAAGCTTCCTGCTTGACTTGTGTTTGGAATGATCCGCCACACGGAGCATTCTAGGAACATTAATTTCACTTTAGCTGAACACTGTGGCCTTAAGACTTTTGACCAAGACTGTACATATCCACTTACAAATGAAAACCATTCACGTTTTCTGTTCCTCAGTCTGCACCGTGCGTGATGCACCGGGCATTGCAGAGTACAGAAAGCTTATGCCTTATGTCATTTTCGCACGAAATGAAATATGTCTCTATAGGACGAAGAGGCACAGCGAGACTTCATAATCCTCTCACTGTGCTCAGTAAAGCTGTCCGTGGTTCTGTGAAAGGCAATACTCTACTTACGATGAGATTCTTTGTGTCAATTAAAGCGGTGCTAAGACTGCCACTCCGAAAAGAAAAAGCGTTGTCACACTTTTATTCACAGCCATCGCATTGTTCACATAGTGGACAACTCCTGACATCTAGCAGAACGGCTCATTTATTTTACAACACGAGGTGGAACGGAAATACGTTTTTTTTTTTTTCCATTTGTGGAACAGCCCTAGCAGTGTCAAGTTCGTGTGCTGGCCTAGAAGCGGAACTCGGAGCCATGAGCTACTGCTGCCGTTCAGGCCGGAGGAGAAGGCCAAAGGCCGACTTTTGGAGCTAGCGGCCCCGTGGGATGAAGGGGGGGGGGGGGGGGGGGGGGGCAGAAGTCGATGGCTTCCCGAGCGTCTCCGTGGCACGACCGAGCTACCACGCTACTTTTTGTCGCCTGCCATGCGAGAAAACACGGCGGTAGCAAAAAGTTCAGAAAAACTTCGCCGTAGCAGTTTGGGTCGTACGTAGAAAAGAAAGCTTTTACACAGAGACACAAAAACACATGCACGCATACACACCAAAGAACTAAAAAGAATGCTGGGCGACGAGTCATCGGACCGCGCGAGACGCGGATTCGCGCCACGGATTCCGAGCACGCCGCAGCCGTGGCCAGAGAACTAAGCCTCGTCGCGCAGTGCGACACTAATCCGGAAGTGACGTCACCGGCGTGTGCAGGAGTCCGGTGCTTCCGGTTCCGCCCCCGAGAACCCCCGCCCGTTCGTCGTCCATCGCGTTTTGGCCCCCTAGAGCGGCGCAGTGCCGTTAAAGCTATACAGCTTGCGTTAGTCAGTTGAGTTGCCGAATATCCGAATCCTCCGGCTCCGAACAGCGCTTCGCGATTGCTTGGCGGGGTGGGGTGCACTGACCAATAACGACGACCAAAGACGAAGCGGCCGTAGCTGCTTATGAAAATAAACCGTTGCTTCTTGCAAACTGCATCGTGATTTCGGTCCCTTCTTCAATTCATGCCCGTTGGAGCTTCAACAAAGCTGCACCGTTTTATTTCTTTGAGACGCGGCAGAGCTTCCACATTGTCCGGCCTGGTCCATCTCCCCCTCTTCATCCACTGCTGGCTGGGTCGGCATTTTCCGCTTCTTCTTTGCCTCCTGCATTCACTGCTCTCTGTGTGTCCTCATCCGGTAAGAGCGGAGTCGCGCGCTGCTTGCTACACACGCTGGGCGAAATAAGAGAGGGGCGTGAAGTTGGAGCGAGAGAGAGAGAGGGGAAAAGACGGCGTGGCCACCGTTCCGGTGCGCCGAGTTTGGTTCACCGCTGCCAGGACGGACCGCTTTTGTGATGAGCGTCACGTAGCAAGACGCGAAATAAGTTTCGCCCGGCACCGTCCCATTCAAGTGAGCCTGCCGGCCACGTTCGCTGCTGCCCCATTGGCAACCGCTCTGCCACCATCTCCCTCGGTCCGCTTTGTTTTTACTTTTTTTTTTGTTGTTGTTTGGGCAGCAACTCACGCCAGCTGGGGCGACCATGTCGATTTCGTGAGGGTGCGTCGCAGCAGGCGGGCAGCCTGTTCTTGCACTGAACCAGTATAACTCAAACAGCTTGAAAACGGCGTACAGTTTTTCTTGTGTTATATTAATCTATCTACTTTACCTCAGCACGCTACGGCATTGCAGAGTGGGGTGGGGTATAAGAATAGGTACTATAAAAGCGTCAAACAAGTAAAAATAAATAAATAAATAACTTCGTGGAATTCAGAATTGCCAGGAATTTCAGTAATGTCAAGGTGAAGACTAAAGTGCGCACGCGCATATCAACTGGCTAGAAGGTAGCGACGCAATTTGGCAGGGTATGGCAAAGTTACACACGTACTGAAGTATGCAAGCCGATAACATTACTCATCGATATCACGCCCTGCAGTCCTAACTGCCTTCACATCTGTCCTGATGTGTTAGCACGTGACCGTCATTAGCGATCCTCTAGCAGGCGCACACCGCACACCTTTCAACTGCCACTGTAAACCTCTTCACTGTTTACAGCTTGATTGAGTGCACGTGCGTCTTCGACTGTGCTGCGCGTGCGTGGTAGATGCCTGTATGAAACCCACCAATCGGAACTCTGCTGGCACAGAGCCGTGGCGGCCAGCCCGTCTGCCAGACTGCCAGACACGCTGACTTCTGTGTCCCACAGGCGACAAAACGACCTGTCATCTGTTGTGTTATCTATTTCATTGTTGCTTTGTTTCCTACCTTTTTTTTTTCAGACGCTATGCGAAAGTTAAAACCGAAAGCTATGTTGCAAGGCAGACAATGAAACCAAGAGAAGGACGCGTACACAGAAGAATATACTGCCACGTATCATTGTTGTGTTTGTTCGTTCACGCTCAAGGATGCAGGAAAGGGTTGTTATCACTTTTGTTCGTGACGCGAGAAGCGACCAGACTAATCTCGAATGATCGCAGCCATGAAAGGCTGCATCTAGGTTTTTCCAGATTACTGTAGATGATCTTGTCCTGTTTTCTGGAAGTTTCCTTGTCGGCTTTAAATTGAGCGATGCCGCCAGCGGCGGACATTCATAGTTCGACGACCGACGAGCACGTTTTTTGCTTACGCCGCCGCCGAGTGATTCAGTTATTTTGCGGGCGCAAGTCAGCCCAAATAAAGAGCTTCGTTTCCAAGACTGGCTGGTGTCTTCCTGACCACTGGACTGCCGTCACTACAACGTGACAATACGACAACTCTAAGCTAAGCATGTGTTGTACTCCGAGAAGAGGGTAACGGACTGTATCCCAAGAGAGGGCAAGCATAGCAGGGGCCGGCAGAGAGTTAGGTGGGCGGATGAGATTAAGAAGTATGCGGGAATAGGGTGGCCGCAATATGCACAGGACAGGGTTAATTGGGGAGACATGGGAGAAGCCTTTGCCCTGAAGTGGACGTAGTCGTGCTGATGATGCTTACACGATTGGTTTATTGGGGTTTAACGCCCCAAACCGACTCAGGCTATGAGGGACGCCGTAGTGGAGGGCTCCGGAAATTTAGAACACCTGGGGTTCTTTAACGTGCACTGACATCGCACAGTACACGGGCCTCTAGAATTTCTCTTCCAAAGAAATTCAACCGCCGCAGCCGGGATCGAACAGGAGTCTTTCGGGTCAGCAGCCGAGCGCCGTAACCAGTGAGCCACCGCGGCGGGGCATGATGCATACACGAGTTTCCACCTTCGATAGAGGATGAGAACATCTGGAAGGCTATAAAGGTGTACATGTACATGCAGATATCAGGCAAGACATGTTTTACACAAGCTGCTAGTTTTGGGATATTGAAGGGAAAATTAACACGTCAGCAATGGAGACGAGCAGCAGAAGAGTAGGGCACAGGTGGCGTACAAGCCGAACGCCACCTGTGCCGAAAACAAAATTGCTTACTATGGCAAAGAATTGAATGCGAGTAAAAGTTTAAGAAAGTAAGAAATAAATATAACAACGACGTTAACTTACTGGGCAAGGTGGTAGTCGCCACCGCCCACGATTCAAAAGGAATACAAAAGAATCCATCCATCCTCGCATTTAAGTAACAAGAAACAAAAAACGCCGGCACTACCCGCAAGCACATGCCTGCGTCTAGCAGACAATCGCGACGATGCATCTTTTCGTCCTTCCTTACACACTTGCCACACACACTGTACGGTCACCCTCCTCGGCAGCCAGCTCGTCTCCATGGCACAGGCGACGGCCAGCAGCAGAGGAGCCGGCACTGAGTGCATTCCCTCTGCCAGAAAATGAATGCACTCTCACTCAGCCACTGCCGGAATTTGTTGATCATTATTAACGTGGAAGCTCTCTCCTAAAAGACTGAACTGACTTGAGCAATGTTCTAAAAGAGATACAACGAATTACTTCGTGAATTGTCGACTTGCATGGATAGTACTATAAATAATAAACGTTTATTTTGGCCATATAAAAGAAAAGCGACACTGAAGCCTGAAGTAAGAGCTGTCTCCAATGAAAGCTTGGCAGAGACACAGGCTCTGATGGATAGAAAATCACAAAAAAGAGAGCGGCATTGCTCTAAAAAGAAAAAAAAAATTGCGAGGACACTTTGGCAACTAAAGTGTTGAGAGGCGATAGCCGAGGACACTATGCCGTGACGACTTCCGGTGGATGCGACGTCACTCCGCTCCCGTTGCTATATCGCTACCCAAATTATACATCTTTCGGGGATCTTAAGTGTTAATTACGCGTAACTGCACATTTTTCCATCTAGTTTGACACAAATGTGACGTTTTCCCGACCATTTTGTGAAACTTTTCACATGCCATGACGACTTCCGGTGGATGTGACGTCACACTGTTCCTTTGGCTATATGGACGTCCACGCTATTTCGACGCAATTTGGACATTTTGCCAATAATTAATTAACTAATTAATCTGCAGTCATCAAACTTGGCTTTAGGCCGCCGTGGTGGCTCAGTGGTTATGGTGCTCGGCTGCTGGCCTTAAAGACGCGGGTTCGATCCCGGCCGCGGCGGTTGCATTTCTTTGGGGGAGAAATTCTATAGGCCCGTGTACCGTGCGATGTCAGTGCACGTTAAAGAACCCCAGGTGGTCGAAATTTCCAGAGCCTTTCACTACGGCGTCTCTCATAGCCTGAGTCGCTTTGGAACGTTAAACCCCATAAACCAAACCAAACCAAACCATTTTTTCCTCCTCTATCTGCAGCAACCATTGGTTTCCTTCTATCTTTTCTAGCTCCCCATTTAAAACTCGTGTGACACGCTTTCTTAACGGACGACAGTATGAGCTATTAAAGGCTTTCGCCTTAAAAAGAAACCTGATCCAAACTGCAATTTCACTCGCCGATAAGAGTTAGATAGGAAACATAAAAAAAAAGTGACGGTGGAGTAAGGCAAGAAGAAATGACTGCAATCTTAGTTTCCCTCGCCCATGCGAACTACGAAAGAAACATACAAAATAATGGTCAAGTGAGACAAGAAGGAACATTGGGAATTGCAATATTACTCATCAATGGCAAGCACAGAGGAAACATACGCAATTATGGTGGAATAACATCAGAAATGATAATCACAGTCGACATTTTACTTGCTGACAGGAATCGCAAAACAAACTTACAAAATTACAAGGAAGCCAAGTGAGAGGAAAAAATTGTATTTGCAGTGTCACTGGCCGATGGGCATTGCAAAGAAAATGCACAAAGTTATGGTTAAATAAGGAAAGAAAAAATAATCAAAATGACATTTTCATTCGCTGATAGTAATAAAAAGGAAACGCAAAAGGCAACAGTTATCAGTTATCAAACCTTAGCAGTTCTACTTTCCAACGTCCGCAGCTATCTGCCCAAAAAAGATGCCGTTGAAGCCTTTCTAAACGATAGCGATACTGATATAGCTATATTTACTGAATCGTGGCTGACCTCGGACATCTCGAATGAAGAGCTGCTGCACGATACGCGATCTTTCACGGTCCACAGACGCGATAGGGTGATGCGGAGAGGAGGTGATGTATTGGTTTTTGTAAAATCGAGCACGCCTTCTTTTCCTATTTTGCCCATCTGCAATCATGAAATTGTTGCGATAAGGTTATTGCTTCCTTCTAGCACAGTCATATTGCTTGCATGCTATCGTCCTCCAGACAGCGACATTTCATTTGTTAATGAACTGTACTCAATACTACTCGACCTTAATACCCGTTATCCCCATGCAACTTACTTACTATGTGGCGATTTCAACTTTCCTGATATTGACTGGTACAACTTATCCGCACATTCTGGCCAATCGAGTGAGTTTCTAAATTTAGTCCTTACCTTTAACCTTGTGCAAAGAGTTCACACTCCAACTCGCCTAAACAATACCCTCGACCTTGTTCTTGTTTCAGATCCTGAATGTGTCCAGTCATTATCACCCATTCCGGGCTTCAGCGATCATTGTACCTTGTTGTTTAACTTATCTATACCCATCGCTACTCGTCAACCTTCAGTTAAATTCATTCGTGACTATAATAAGGCCGATGTTCCAAGTATCATTGCTGAGCTAGACAAGTTTTTCCATCACTTTCGTATGTCCTCTTCCACAAGAACCGTCAATGATAACTGGTTGCTCTTCAAACAAAAATTAATATCACTTATTCATCTATATGTACCCCTCGTACGCATTCAAGGTGATGCCAGCAAACCTTGGTTTTCCAATGCCCTCAGAAAACTTTTAATGAGAAAAAAACGTCTTTTCCGTCTTGCAAAGCATTCTCCCAGTGTCTCAAGGTGGGATAAGTATTTCTCGTGTCTTTGCGAATACACGAGACTTTTACGAAGCTCAAAAAGGAAATTTTACCACCAGGACTTGCTAGACATCATGCGCTCCAATCCAAAGAAATTCTGGAATCTCCTTACGCCAGGTAATAGGTCTACGCATTACATCTCCTTAGTTAACCCGGATGGTTCTGTGGTCGCATCAGGCGAACGCAGTGCTGTAATGAACTCTTATTTCTCCTCGGTTTTCACCAATGAATCTACTTCAGACATTCCTCCTGTATCGAAGTTTTCATTTTCGCAAATGCCGCCTGTTACTATAACAGCTAACGGTATTGCAAGCCTCATTGAAAAACTTAAAGTATCAAGTGCCCCAGGACCAGACAATATACCAGTTAAGATACTGAAATGCACCAAGGAAATCTCCAGTCAAATTTTGCAAATAATCTTTGATCAATCTATTGCTACCAGCTTAATTCCGGACGACTGGAAGCTAAGTCGAGTAGTACCAGTTTTTAAAGCAGGCAACCGTCATGATCCGTCCAACTACCGTCCAATTTCTTTAACCTGCATTGCATACAAACTATTAAAGCATATTATATATTCACAAACCGCATCTCACCTTGATTCTAACTCTTTCTTTTTTTCCAATCAGCACGGCTTCCGATCCGGTTACTCATGCGAATCCCAACTATTCGAATTCACTACCGACCTTAGCCTAAACTTAGATTCTTCATTCCAGACAGACGTCATTTACCTTGATTTTTCAAAAGCATTTGATCGTGTACCTCACCAACGCCTTTTAGCTAAACTTTCATGCTTATGCCTCGATCCCCTGATATTAAAATGGATTCGCTGCTTCCTAACTGATCGCTCTCAATTCACTGCTATCGATAATGACAATTCTCCCACAACAAAAGTCTTCTCTGGTGTGCCTCAGGGCTCGGTGCTCGGCCCACTTTTATTTTTAATCTTCATCAATGATCTTCCTTCCGACATTTCATCGACAATTCGTCTTTTCGCAGATGACTGCGTCCTGTACCGCCGCATAACTACCAACAATGATCAGGAATTGCTCCAAAGCGACCTAAACCGGATTGAAAGCTGGTGTTCCACATGGCTAATGACGCTCAACGTAACGAAATGCAAATACATGCAGGTATCACGCAAGCGCACTAATATCGACTACGCTTATTCACTCAGTTCAACCATCCTTACTAAAGCCGAATCATACCGGTATCTTGGCATCCATATCACGAGCAACCTCACTTGGTCCGAGCACATCACGAAGATTGCTGCTGATGCATCGAAAACACTCGGCTTTATCAGACGCAACCTCAGTTTCTCCCCTTCTTCCATTCGCAGCCTAGCCTACAAAACTTTCGTCCGTAGCAAACTTGAATTTGCATCCCCAATATGGAACCCACATCAAGCCTACTTAATAGCCAGCCTAGAAGCCGTCCAAAACCGCGCAGCCCGCTTTATTTCCTCCAACTACGACACCCGCTCTAGCATTACCAAAATAAAATTATCTGCCGACATCGAGCCTCTCGCGCATAGGCGTATAATTGCCCGTTTATCATTATTCCATAAATTGTACTATTGTTTTCCCTCACTTCGACACTCCCTTCTGCTCCCTCCCCTCCGAACATCACGCCGTCTTTTCAACTCCATGAGCATCCTAAGACTTCATGGCTCCTCAAACGCATTTAACAAGTCATTTCTGCCTCTTGCCATTAATGAATGGAATTCTCTACCCGAATTAATTGTCACTGAACGCGATGCTCTTAAATTCCGCCAAATGCTGTCATTGCACTTGAAATCCCAATGTGGGTAACTGTTGCCTTTGCGTTTTATTTTTATGTTATGATTGTTTGATCTACTACTGCACCTGTCTGCCTGATTTATAAACGTGTTTTTCTTTTTTTCTCTTCCCCAAGCAACGATTGTTTCACTGTATACTTTTTCTTCACTGTATACTTTTTTTTCACTGTTTTTTTTCACTGTTTTACTGTACTTTTTTGTATATGTATTCTTTTTTTTGACCTAATAATGTCATTACTTGCTTCGATGTTCGCCCCCCCCCCCCCCCCTTATGTAATACCCCGCCAGGGGTCTTTAAGGGCCAATAAATGATGATGATGATGATAAGTATACGCATTTACAGTTTAATTCCTCGTTAGTAATTATAGCGCAAACGTATCAAAATTCTGTCAGAGTAAGGAAAAATGAATTACCACGATGGCAATTGCACTCGCTCATACTTTTAGAGAGAAAACATACAAAATCGCCATTGTACTTTCAATCGTCGGTAGGAACAACAAAGTAAAGATAAAAAATCACGGTGGAGTAAGGGAAGATGAAATGAACACTATTGCAATTTCATTTACTGACAGAATTACAAAGAAAACATACAAAACTAGGCAGCAGTTAGGCAAGCAGAAATAATCCCAGCTAAAATTACACTCGCCAATAAGAACTACAAAGCAACGAGAGAAAATTATGGTCCAGTCAAAGAAAAAAATTAAGAACATATATTATCGCTCGCAATGATATAAAACGAAACTAAACGCAAACAAGATGCCCAACGAGGCAAAATGAAACAGAGTAATTCACAGGATGAAAAGAACGGCCAGTATATTTTGAAATGCTAAACAAAATTGTTCCAACGACATCTTTTCAAGTTCAATGCTTTTTTTTTTTTTGATCCGGTGAGCAACCCCGGAAGTTGGCTGTGTAAGGTTTCTAAACCCAACCATAAGTTGTTTCGGAAGTTCTCACTTGAACGGAAAGCTAAAATCACAAATTGCTTTTAACAATGCGAAGAAAGCTTCAGAAGCTTCACAGACCACCTCTTTCTTTCTCTTTCTCTCTCTCTTACACACACACACACACACACACACACACACACACACACACACACACACACACACACACACACACACACACACACACACACACACACACACACACACACACACACACACACACACACACACACACACACACACACACACACACACACACACACACACACACACACACACACACACACACACACACACACACACACACACACACACACACACACACACACACACACACACTCTCTCTCTCTCTCTCTCTCTGTAATACAATTTTTCTGTATTTATGTTGCTACCACAATGGGGGGGCTTAATACTACGTAAAATTCTGCTTTCTCTATGGTAAAAATTGCTGTTGTTACTACAAGATCATGGCCAAAGGTACTACAGAAAACCTGTTCTGCTGACAACGTTTTGTTCAGTTTTTCGCCTGAGCACTTTCTGTTGAAGCCAAGAAGTGCGATAAATCTCCCCCATCTGTACGTCAAATCAGTCAGTTTCGTACCAAGCGTGATCTATAGCTCGGCGCAAATAAAATACACAGTGGTTAGGCATGCAGAGGGCCAAACGCTTGTTTAGAACGCATTCTTGACGTTCTTTGGGCTGAACACGCGACATCTAGCGATGACATTTGGTCAAAAATGGCCTTGGTGTAAGCATGTGCAGTTAAACTCATAGGATTTCAGCGTCATCTTTTGCCTTCCTTGTCCCAGCGGCTTTGGGAGCTGCGGAACACACAGTTTTGTCGTTCTAGGCATGTGTTTTGCCCTCTGTACCTTGTGTAAGGCCAGCCTTCGCCGAAGTTTTTCATTACGCACGTGCGAATTCCAGGAACGAAAATATTTCATCAAACCCACTGCGCAGTCCCGGAGTTAAAGGCATGTATAAGTAAATAGAAGCAAAGAGAGTGAAGAAACAGCCTCAAAGAAAACGGAATGTCAAACTACATACGTTAATAAAGCCGTGACAGTACTCGCTTTGCGCTGACGACTAATCCCGCTGCAAACATTCCGGCATGTAAACACGCCGTTATCATCGGTTTCTTGCTTGTGGAAGGCAGAGATGGATTAGTAAAACACCTCCGCTCCTCTTGTAGAGATTCCGGCGTTCCGCTGTTCTCAGAGAGAATGCACGCCCATACTTTGTCACAGTACAACTGTTCACTGTACTTGAAGCCTACTGCAAGCCTTATCCAGTCTTGAGATTGAGCTAAGAATGCGTTTGGCACGTAACTGCGAGACAGCGGTGCCGTGCCGCGATCTTGGAGGTTGCCACTGCCCTCTCCCGCTGCGCTGCTCGACGCTTGGTGTCGCTGCAGTTGAACCGGTCTCGACTCGCTAAAGACGAGTTGGTTGGTTTGGTTTATGGGGTTTAACGTCCCAAAGCAACTCAGGCTATGAGGGACACCGTAGTGGAGGGCTGCGGAAATTTCGACCACCTGGGGTTCTTTAACGTGCACTGACATCGCACAGTACACAGGCCTGTAGAATACCGCCTTAATCGAAATTCAGCCACCGCGGCCGGGATTGAACCGTGTCTTTCGGGTCAGCAGCCGAGCGCTTAACCACTGAGCCACCGCGGCGGGGCCAAAGTCGAGTTCACGTGAACACGCAGTCGTCGAGTTGGGCGGACTTTGCTCAACTCGATCCCCAGACTCTACCCACTACTGTCGGGTTAATTTAAACAAGGCTTATGTTGCAGAACAATCCATGTAACGCAGTATTTGATCTCACAGTCGTGGTTTACATGTTTATTGTGTTTATTAACGATAGAAGTAGAGAAAGCCTTCGCAACGTCATCGGTGAAATAGTTACCTTCTCCTTCACGCAGTGATAGCCAGCATGTGGTTTCATTCAAAATGAGTTGAACAGCGGCCTAAACCTTTAGCTGAACGAACATGGTAATCGTCCCCCAACAGAGGACTTTGAATGCGTTAAGTACTGCCCGAAGCTTCGTTACTGGAGTTCTACGATGACGACTTCTCACTGACCGCGCAACAAATTCTAAACGGCTTAGTGGAAGCGGTTCCCTGTAGAAAGAAGTGCGCCTTGACGACACGGAAATCAGTGAACTGGAACGTAGACCGTCGCATACACGGGCGCATTCATCCCTGACACGGACTCGGTGGCGCATGCGTCTTTCGTGCCTATGCTACCCGATCCCCCGCTTTACTCATGTGACCCATATGCTCGACTACAGAGTTAGCGCAAAAAATGGTGTTCGTGTTGCCTCTCCTCTTCTGCACGTGCAGTTTTTTGCGCGAGTTCTGTAGTCACCGAAAACCAACTACCCCACCTTCCCAATGCGCTGCCGAAGTAATACCCCCCGCCACAACTCTATAGAGATACTGACCACTGTTCAACCCATATTGTACATTGCTCATCTCCCTTGTACATCATGATTCAGAGTTTAAAGACTCAGTAACGGCTATTCGTTTCGCTCCACACCAGAAAATTGCCCCTGAGCTAAGAAAAGAGCTAAATGACGCTGTGAAGTTGCTGGCTACATTTGACTACATCTTCAACCACCAAGTGGTAAGTACTTCAGCACGCATTCATTACAAGAAATGAGCTACCACTCGAGCTAGCCCCCAATTTTCGCGTCCGAATACCTGTGAACTTCTCTAGCCGGAGACAAGTAAATGAAAAAGCGGGCTTTCCCCTTTCACTTTCAAAGGACCCCTTTCCAACCAGTGGCGTCGGTCGATTTTCATGAACCCCCTAGCGTGACAAAGAAGGCAGCGGCAGATGATAGGGGATAGGCCACTCTCTGTCTGCATTGTCGAGGATAGTGCACTCTCTACATTGTCCTGCCACTCCCTGCATTGCCCGGTTACTCACGCTAGCATGTTAATGAGAATCAGCTGACGCCATTGGCTGGAAGGTAGTACTTCGACCAGGAAAACAGCGGTTTTCTTGACTTGTACCTGACTATAGTGAAGCCTTCCAACGGGCGCCGAGTTGATGGCGTAATTAGTAAACACAGAAGCACTACAAGCAGCTCAAAATTCCAGCAAACTTTTACCTCCCCTCCACCCGCTTCTTAGCATCACCCGCGCACACATCTTTCGCAAGATCGAAATACGCATGTTGATCAAAGCTGCTCGACTCCTCCTTCTCCGACTGCGCGCTTGTTCCTTCTGTCCAAACTTGCATTCCTCGGTATGCCCACCTAGGACAACTAGCTCTTTTGTGTTCATTTAAACGAAACATCAAGAGGGCTCCTGATTTCTACGTCTAAACGAAATCAATATCCCCGTCTCTTCCGAATACCAACAACAGCACTGTCTGAAAAGAATCTCGCTATGTATGAAGTCGCCTCTAGACCCTTAAACGCGCACAATTTTATGTCGTTCATTCGTTTCGAAATACTGAAGTCTCTACAATCCGCTCGTTGTTCTCTACACGCATAAAGACACGTTTCTTTCACGAGGAAAGGGCTATCAATGCGACCGTTTGTATTCCAAGTGCCCTAGCATCATCGGGGACGACATCTCTCGAGATCCGGTGACAGTCTTTCGGAGACTGTTTATTTTCGTAGAAGCCGTCCGATGGGCCTGGCTGGTCTCCACTGGACTAGCTTACGGCTGTACCCGCTGTTTAAACCACAGTACTTTATTCACCGTGAGCAATATAACACGCGGCATATAATCGCTTCACTTGGGCACCTCGCCGGGCCGCTGAAAAAGTTTCGAAGGGTTTTTACTACTTCGACGCTTTACGAACCGATCAAAAGTTTTGGGCTTGCCGGATAGCTGAGTCCCATGCAGGTTTTTGTAGTACAGTATGCGACCGTAATTGAAACCGACTTCAGTATCTCTCTAGATGCGGGAGCTTGAAATACCATCTCTATAGTTTTTGCAGCACTGCCCGCTTTTAATAACATCTTGTGAAGCCTGGCTGAGGATAACTAAAGCATTAGGTGGTTAGTTCTCTTCGCATGACATATGTTTGTGTGCTGTCCTTGTCCCTGTGCCGCCTCCTAAGCGATAGAGCATCGTTACACATACAGTGATTGATCGTAAATAACGCACAACCCTGTTCTCCGGCGCAAAGCACAACAGCTGCTAGCAAACTCGTACGTCAAGACGAAAACAATACCGCTGATGTCAGCATCGAAACTATACTTTCCTTTCGACCGACTCAACTTCTATAACCTTTTGAGTTTTCGTTCTTTTTTGTTTATTTTCCCGTAAGCCTTATATGTGTTCTGTTTATTTTAATGCCGTTCGTTTTTGTGCGCGGCTAAAACCATTTCAGTTTCCAATTGCCTCTTAAAATTACCGTTCATTTCCTATTGCTCAAGAGCACAGACCTTTGGGCTACTTGGTGCATAGCAGACACGAACAAGCGCAAAAAAAAAAAAAAAAAAAAACCCGGACAACACGAGCGCTTGAGCGTATTGCGGGTTTAAAAATTTTTCGTCCCCGCAGAACCTTAACGGCAACATCTTTTGTTCTTCAGGCTTGCCACACAGTACTCAGCCTGAGGAACAATTAACTACAAAGGCACATTTGTTTTCATTATCGTTACCATCGGTATAAGTGTCCATCGGCAGTAGCAGTATCTATGTATGAGCTTCAGAAGACAGCGGAGGCATCTGGATGCTGTTCAGTCACTGGGGGAAGGATCAAAGGTACGGAATGCGGTGTTAAGAAAGAGAGACCTGGAAATATAAATAATAACTAATAAACAGCAGGAAAGACTGCCGTTTCAAGCTTCTACTCCCGCCCCAGATTCAGCTATAAATAAAATAAATACTTCGTCTTTCGCGCTGCGCATTTCTTGGAATGTCACCGTATATACCAAGTCGTTTCTTTGTCGGAGGTTCTGCGAATAAATGCAGTGCTGGCGATTGAAATGTCTGTTTTTTTTTGTGTACAGGCTGTACAGGCAGTAATTCTTTATTTGTTGAATTCAGTCATTACCTCGCATAGCCCGAAGAGGCTGCAGGAGGGCCTATTGTGCTGCCGCATATTGGAATACTAGCTTTAACAGCTAAGTATCACAGACGATAACAAGGAGTGTATGGGGAGAGGGCTGAGTGAACCGCTAAAAGACCACTCGTAGCGATGCAGCAGGCGGGCATGCTAGTTCCATCGCGGAAGTTTAGCGTTTTTCTCCGGACTTGAGAAGCTGCATCCCCGTTGCTTCTGTATACGTTTACATTGTTTAGTTAGGCGCACGTCGGAAATGTATGAGCGATCGGTTACAGAGAAATGTCTTAGGAAGGGAGTAGAAGTTGGGAACAATGCTCGCCCGCGTGGTGCAAGTCAGGCAGCTTGGGGAGACAAGTAAATATATGCGCACGTATAAACCGAATGGTTTTTCTTTTGTTTATTTGTACCTGCAGCAGTACGAACGCAAGCAACTGCACTATAACACAGCGAATATATATGCGGACATGCATCGTTTTAGTGCCTGTGTTGTTCATTGTTCTCTTTTGTATGACACACGTTGGAACCGTTTAGTTTTCAGCACGCCGGAGAAGGGGATTCTCGTGGACAGTAGGCCGCAGGTGTTCAAATTGCCCGCTCCGGGTTTTCGTCTTCATATATTTTCAATGCAGATGTGCAGTGAACATTTTCGCAGATGCACTTCAGAGTCAGCACTGCTCAACAGGCCTAGGTTACAAAGCAGACCAAATCTTTCCTGGTTAACGATAAAACCCACCCATGTCTTCAAAAGTATACGTTGTTTTCTTCTGACGCTGGAGAAAATTTCCTGTGAACGTTTCAGGCAAACTGTTGATTCGTATGTAGGTAAAAAGACAATATCTGCAGAAGAGCTCGTTGTTACTGTCTTGAATACACATTTGATATACAAGGGAACACTGCAAGTTGGAATTCATGCTAACTAACAGGCGTTTGCTGCACAATTCCTGTCACATCATGCCATAGGCGCTTGCAACTTAAGCTTCGCGAAATTTATTTCCCGCGATAGATTAGTAAAGTACCAGCTTAGTTGCATTCGCGAAACTGTGTGCGCGAACAATATAGCGTGTGCTTTATGGGTTGTCATGTGTGGGTAGAAGGATAAATAATAATCATCAATTTTTGCTTGGAATATGAAGAAGAGGAAGAAGCTGTGGACGAAGAAAAAAAATGCGCCTTCATAGACTTCTTCGGAAGGAATGCATTTGTTGTGTGGCAGCGCGCAGCGGTTTACGTGTGTATCAAGCTTTTTTTCATCCCGATAGCGTTAACGGCCCCGTTACCCAGAAAATCCGGCGTTGGCGTTGTCGGCGTTGGGAGCGAAAAATCACGGAGCTGCCTAGCAGGCACGTGGGCCACCTAGGTCACGTGACCATGGGTCATATTTGCGGATAAACAAATAAAAAACAAATCAAATAAATATCCGCGACTGGGTGATAATATCAGCTTCGCTGGCCACTGCGTGCGAGCACTAGGCTATAGCCGCAGCCGAACACACCTAGTGTTAAACTGTGGCACACTCTCGCGCAGTGTATTGCGCATCTTCTTCTTCATTAACTAATACGAGTGATATTGGCGCTTTTAGTTATTTGGCGGTAGTGACAGAGAGAGATGCGCGCTGAATGCGTTGCCGTGGGCAACGTTGTGGTAGACACTGGCTCACTGGACACCTCAATCACGCTTTCAGGTACGTGGCGATGGTGCCCACTTGCAAAAAATGGTGCTTTCGCTCAATACTTCGCGCCCAGCAATGCTAAAGCACCAGTCATTTTTAATCCGCCGCAAACTATAATCTATGTGCTACTCTGCCAGTGTGACACAAAAATTCGTTGCCGACGACTTAATGGCCCTCCGTGATGTACCCTAATTAGAGTGTTTAACACAGCCAGATCCACCGCGGTGGCTCAGTGGTTAAGGCGCTCGTATACCGAGCCGGAGTACCCGGGATCGAACCCAACGGCGGCGGCCCCGTTTCGATGACGGCGAAACGCAAAAGACGCCCGTGTGCTGTGTGATGTCAGGTCCCCAGGTGGTCGAAATCATTCCGGATACCTCCAATACGGCATTTCTTTCTCTCTTTCTCTCCCACCTTCCCCGCTCCCCTTACGGCGCGGTTCAGGTGTCCACCAAGATCCGTGGTACAGATACTCTGCCATTTCCTTTCCTCAAAACCAATGTTCAATTTTACAGCCGGACAGCCGTACTGCAACTACACTAACGCGATGCCATTGCAACCATTGCCAGGCTTAGGCTTAGGCAAACTTTATTATATCATATAATCAGGACGGCAGCCTCGCCATCCCGTCCTTGTCAGACGGCCGAGATCCCTTGGGACCGGGCGACTTCGAAGGCATATCTGATGGTCTCTTTTTGTTCTTGGAGGTCCTGGATGCGTAGCAAAGCCTCCCATGACTCCTTGCAATTCACTAAAGGTGTGGATTGGGCGCATGCCCACATCAATGGGCTAAGGTGGCTCGTTCTCCACAGGCCCTACATTTCCCGTCATTGAAGCCGGGCATGAACCTACTCAGCGCGGCTGGATTCGGAAAAGTGCCCACCTGCAACTGCCGCCATGCTACTTCCTCCTTCTTGCTCAGCTTCTTGTGCGGTGCGGAGTATCCTTTTCGAATAAGCATGTAGAACTGTGTGATATCGCGGAAAGAGTATAACCGCTCGTTTTTTGAATTGTGTCTATCCTCGGACGGAGTCGGTGAGATAGGCTTGGCTAGCCACATTTGTCGTACAGTCGCAGTTACTGTTGTTACTGTTTTTACCGTATCGTGGCGCTAAAAGTCGTTATTTGAAAGTAGCTTCGAATTTAAATCCCCACACTAGCAGCGGTAGAGCAGTGACCAGACCGTGGCATTTCCGCGATAATCTATTTATTTACTTCAATACGCACAATTCGCCCGTTGGGCGTTAGTGTACGGGAGCAAAAACGTAAAAACAATATCTAAAAGCGCAGCAATCCATACAAATACAGTCAAACATAGCCAAGGGACACTGAAGCCAGAAACACTTCAGATGTATGCACAAATGAAAACAAGTGAAAAATTAAGTACTTCTCACACGGCTGTTCCGTGCATGCGCGCCACCCCCCTTCCATTGGTTAAAAGCAAACCGCGAGCTTCTTACTGCGCATCCACTGTGCACGTTAGTGATAGGTGCAAGCGGTAGGTGGCAGCAGCTGTTAAACATTCTCTGCCTCGCAGGCGAGTTGGCGCCTCTAGTAACCGGATCGTGCCTGCGTAGCCCACGTACGTTTGTTTTCAACCAGACCTCGCCCACTCCCCAGAGGGCGCCACACGTTGTGAAAAAGGCGGATTCGCTCAGACCCGAAAGCCCGGCCCTCTACGTTCAGCAGAGAACCTCGTCGCTTTCTTATTTTCTTTATCGCAAGAAGGAAGACCCTTCGGCCAAAATCGTTGGCAGCATAGCAAGTGGCCGCTAGCCGTAGCGTCTCCTAGCCGACCGCAGCCACTCTTCAAGCCCCCCCATCTCCAGCCAAAACGGCCACACCCTCAGGACCGCGACGCAGTACGCGGGAGAGTGATGTCGAAACGCGTTCGACGTCGCCGCTTCCCGCAACCCCAGTCCACCCTCCTTCCAGTATAACATCCCCCCCCCCCTTTCTTTTCTCCCCCTCCACCGTCATCTCGTCATCCTCTGCCTTCAGGCTTCTGCCTTGCCCAAGTTTTAATCTGGACACTTTTCAACGTCACCCCGCGGTGTACCCATAAATGCCAGCCTTCGCCCGTATGGCGTCTTTATCTCCCCAGAGCTTCAGCCGCCTGTTTCTATACGCTTCCCGCCCAAGCGACAGCCCTGCATACTTGACACTTCCAACTTCCTTGGTAATTTTTTTTTTGTTCACCTCCCCACCTCGCTGTAATACTACGTCGCCTGTCCAGATTCTGTCTCCTCGCTCAAATCTCATTTACGCCACTTCTTTGGCAGCTGTGTGAAACTATATGTTTCGAAATAAGGGCGAAAAGGAAAGGAAGTTTCGGGCGGGAGGCCTCCTCGAAGAAATGGAGCGGACGCATTATCTCTACTGGAGGAGCAGTTTCATCTTTCGGGTGCGCGACGGGCGATATTCAGCCCCTGAAGCTTGCTGTGTCCCTTTCAGAGACGTGCATGCTATTAAAACAGAGTTTGCCCATTATACAGGACGCTGGCGTATGAAGGCTTACAAGGCATGTCATCTCGTACGTGGAGTGCGCTATCTTCTGGCAACCAAGGTTTCGTAACGAGTTTTGAATGAAATAGACTCGCTTCGGTATTTGTAAAGAAATGGCTGTCGCGTGAAGTGTCTTTTATCCAAGAATATGAAATATTGATAAAAAGGAGATTCGCTAAAACGAAATAAAAGAATACCGCTCAGCTGATGTGATATGTCTTCGCCGGTCACACAACTGTGGGTGGCAGGGCGGACTGCATTGTGCAAACAGGGCACCTCGTTTCCCGAATTCGTCGCTCGGAAAATGAAACCGTTGATAAAATGTATCTCGCATTCGCATTTCTAGTCGCACTGCGACAGGGGTACCATACGAGAAGTGTTGAGTGCACTCGCGCCTAGACGCTAAACTGATATCACTGGGTTCTTCAGCGATAAGGAAAAACCGTGACTCGGCTCTCGATGGAGCAGGAGTGAAAAGCGCGATTTCTTGATCACTTACGGATTCGGCGCGTTGACTGAGGTTCAATTCTTGTGCCGCCTTCTCTACAGACAAGGCATGGAGTGGCGGACTACTACAGTGCGACAACGCTCCGACGGCGGCGTCTACAGACTGTAACCAATCTACATGCCTCGTGTAAAACCAAACTTGAGGCTGGCGCATCCGATCGGATGAAAGAGGCTACGAGGTGAGAAAAAAAATTGCGAGGACACTTTGGCAACTAAAGTGCTGAGAGGCGAAAGCCGAGGAGACTATGCCGCGACGACTTCCGGTGGATGTGACGTCACACCGTTCTCGTGGCTATATCGATACCCAAATTATGCATCTTTCGGGGATCTTGTGTTAATTACGCTTAATTACACATTTTCCTATCTAACTTGACACAAATCCGACGTTTTTCTGACCATTCTGTGATAATTTTCACTATATAGTGACGGCTTCCGGTGGATGTGGCGTCACACCGTTCCCGTGGCTATATCGACGTCCGTGTTATTTCGGTGCAATTTCGACGTTTTTGCCTGTAATCAATTAACTAATTAATATACAGTCATCAAACTCGGCTTTTAGGTTCATTTTTTCCTCCTCCATCTGAAGCGACCATTGGTTTTCTTGTATTTTTCTTGGTTCCCGAGTTGAACGCGTGTGACACGCTTTGTTAACGGACGACAGTATGAACCATTAAATGCTTTCGCCTTAATACGATCGCCTTGATGGAAGCCGGAGCCCTTAGCAACGACCAAAGGTGTTGTTAAGAGTGGCACTACTTTTTAAGCGTACAAAAAAAAAATCGCAAAGTATCCGCCACGTTTTTCGCGATGCATTGCGATTAGGAAGGACCCTTATTCTGTGTTCCTTCCCCTATCTTAGGGGGAACCTCTATTATTCTATGCGGGCGAAATGACGTCTAAATCGGATAGGACGGGCTGGCAGCCCGGAAAATGAAAATCTAGTGGCTCAACACCCACGGACATCCGATAATATCTAACTACACTGCGTTGAAATATCGAGAACCTGAATGAGTTACTCGTAGGTTCCAAAACAGCTTAGAACATAGTAATATAAAGGAAGCACATAAGTAAGAGGAGTTAAGAGCACTGGTATACAATGAGAAGGTATTCAGCTAACCGCGCAGGGGAAGAAAATATTGAAGGGACTTAAGGTTGGCCCTAACGGTACGACGCCATGACGTTAATGGGTCGGTTCGGCGAACCCTTTTGCCGAATTATTATGCAGACACGAACACTGTTCTTTCTTTCTCCCTACAAAACGCTTAACCTATCCCTAAGAGTACAATGCGATAGCATAGAGATTCCTCCCATGCAAGTATTCCTCCTCTCTCGCCTAGCTTCTGCCTACATATTTATATATGCTGTATCAGTTGTTCTCTATATTACATTCATCGAACGCCTCATACCAGTGACGGCGCACTGATGCAGCGTTTAAGCGATGCGTCACTGCCTCGCCAGGCCCTTTTGCTGCAAGTGATTCCACTTGGTATCTCTATAATAATCGAAGGATTGGCCCTCTGAATCAGAACGAAAAAGCATTCCGCGCGAAAGCAGAACTCCTTATTGAGGCCTCTCTCTTGGGTGGATATAATTCCGCACTATAACAGCTGGACCACTTGCTTCCGAAGTTTCTAATCTACAGCCCTGTAGCCAAATACTCTTCATGGAGCTTTGCGCAAAGCTCATTTTAATAGCATACTCCCTGCAACACCTCGAGATGAATAAGATGAATAAACATGCTCAAACATCAACGTAGCTATTGCGCTACAGAAACGCTGGATAGCGACAGAGAAATGTCGGGATGTCTAGGTAAATCTTGACCATATGAGCTTCCTTAACATGCACTTTTAAAGGCACAGCACCCAGCTGCTTTCGCATTTCGCCCCCGACGTCCCCACAGCGACTCTGCGATTGTGCCGAGCAGTTCACTCTACAGGCAGCCGCGTCCCTTCGCGGAAATGGGAAATCGTCCGTCGCCCGCGCCAGAGGACAGGTGCTCCTCATCTCATCCTGTAGAGGAGTAGTGCTCCCTGGACGTTATTAAATTATGAACGGGCCTCGTCGCGCGATCGAACGTCACGAGCAGAGTTGCCAAGACCGTGCGATGCGTGATCATCGCTAAGATGGCGCGCGAGACGAGCGCCTACACTGTAAACAGAAAGGAGTAAAAAGGGAGTAAGATGTCTTCTAGCATACTCCGTTTTATGAAAGCACTCCGTTTTACAAAAACACTCCGTTTTACAAAAACACTCCGTTTTACAAAAACACTCCGTTTTACAAAAACACTCCGTTTTATAAAAGCACTTCGTTTTATAAAAGCACTACGTTTTATAAAAGGAAGTGGGCTAGAGGACTGATTACTCTCTTTTTACTCGCATGTAGGCGTATTTGTGTTTAGAGTGCATAAAGTGACGGCGGCGATGAAGGCGTTTACTCGGATTGACTCGCCGTCGCCGCCCATTCGCATGGGCGTACGCGGGCAGAGATAGCGGGAGCGGGACACCCGCCGAAGGACACCTTCTCAAATATTGGAGAGATAAAAAAGAAGAGAAACACAGACTGCAGCCCGGCCTCACAGTCTGTCTTTTTCGTGGTGCGTAATTTTCCTGCTTTTCTGCCTTTCCTTGTGCACTGGCGCCAATTTTCTTTTTCTGTTTTGCAGCGCGCGCGCCAAAGCTGCGCTGTGGAAAGGTTTTCCTCTGGAAAACTTTATTACTTAACTATGGGAAATTTCGCAAGAAAAGCCTTTCCGAAGCAAAACATTTTCGGGAGTTATGAAATATTTTTGCGAAGCATTCGTTAGGTTTGTCTCGAAATGCCAGTCTGCGAATACCGGCGTGTGAACTGTTAATATTAATTTAGGCGCGCTTTGGCTGTGACTTTGTCAATCGTGTTTCAAGAAGCCAAGCAGTGCGCGACAGAATGCACCGTTCAATAGCAGGCGGCGGCCGGCCCACTAAAGATGGACGTCCGTGAGAAAAAAACAAAAAAGAAAACAAGAGAACATGAGAACATGAGGGAGAACCAAAATGTTTTCAGCTGCGACAATGCCTTCTTAATGACGTTCGTAGAAAGTTTCGCGAATAGGATAAGAATCTAATTTATTATTATAGCTCTTTATTAATGAGTACCAGGTTTTCATCGAGTACTTAGCTGCTGAGGATGCAAAATGGCATCTTGTGCCACTTACTATGCTCGGACCAACACCACTCCCACTTCGAGCTGTAGATCAGTTCGCTTTCGCCCTACCATATGCTTGCTGTCTCGGTTAGCTCAGTTGGTAGAACGACTGATCTGATAAGGCGGTGGTCTCAGGTTCGAACCCCGGCCCAAGACGAATTATTCTTCAAATCTGAAGATCCTGTGAAAGATGTATAGCTTTCCGTTGCAGCAATATGACCGCTCTTTCAAGATGCTAATGTGTAATTACTCCCTTATTCAAATATACCAGTGGTAAATATACGCGTACCAAAGGTCGCATTGATTAGAGGTCAGTGTGAAGCGGGAGGACGCCGCAGCAGAATTTCGTAGCCCGCCGTAGAAGAAAGAGGAAAATAGGCCTGGGTGCACAGTCCTTGCACACGAATAGTGCAATGCTAAATTCCTTGTTGTTAGAAGCAGAAAGAAGCGCTCGTTTGGATGATACTGTGATGCTTGGTGAAGTAGAACGAGTAGCTCAATCTACTGCAGAGTGACTCTGAGTAAGCATAGGATGCGTTCAAGCGAAGCGAGAATGTGCAGTCGCGGAGATAAGAATACGGACCATGCTTCAGGGGTCAAACTCTTCTCACGCCATCCCTAGCGATAAGTAGTGGATGACTGATGCAAAGTCCAACCTCGTTATAAAGAGACGGTTTATAACGAGATAATTGATATAACCGAGGAATGATGATTCCCCTAGGAAGCTCGGTAAATACGGGATAAAACGAAGCTACGGCTATAACGAAGTAATCGCCAGTCCCTTTCAAATTCGTTATAACGAGGCTGAACTAATATTTACTTTAGCTCTTGCGTATAAATGCAGCAGACAGAAGAGTTTGAACGCGTAACCATGGTCCATATTATTCTGTCCGTCACTGTACATTTGGGGCGTCTTTTCTGGGAACGGCGAGACCGATCATCCCTATAAAAATAGTTTATAGACTGTCTATATACATCGTATAGACTCTATTGCATACTTACAGCCATTTATTTTATCTATTCATAGTCTGTAGGCTCTCCATAGATAAAAGTCTGCTAAAATTGTATGGCAATAAATCTATAGATTGTCTATAGACTGTATATAGGAATTGTATTGCATATCGACTAGTATATTGGTAAAATTGTATGGCCATAAATATATAGATTGTCTATAGACTGACCATAGTATTTGTATTGCCTATCTATTAAGATTTGTCTATAGAAAGTTCACAGACTTCATCGACAATGAAAGCTAGACGGGACAGGCTTGTCCCGTCTAGCTTTCTGTGTGTTGTCTGTTTCGGCGCTACAACCATTTTCTGGAAGCATGCACCATCTAGCCCCCCAACAAGTATTACTTATTTATCGACAAAGTGTATAGACAGTCTACAGACTGCCTAAAGAAATTTTTTTTAAGGGTAGGAAGCATGGTACAGTGCGTAAGCATAGCGGTGTGTAACTATTAGGTAAAAGCGGCCTTTGGGAGCAATGTACGCGTCGCTCAGCTCCCAGACAGATCATATACAGGGTGTCCCAGCTAACTTAGACCAAGATTTATAAAAAAAACAAAGCGTTCTTCAGAACTGAAATCACGTGGATGTTGTTAAGGTTTATCTAAAGTTACAGTACGATTTTGTCGCTTCTGCTATTTGAATAATTAGTCGAGATAAATAAATTAACTTTTTAAATATAGCTTGAAACGTTCAGGTGTCATAGGAAAGTTGTGGAGCTCCACAAATACTGTCCAATCCAGGCACTTCCAACGAGATAGACTTAGCGTGACCGTTTTTATTCCGGAAAAACGGAAGCCCACGGAGTTAAAAAAATACCACGTGACAGCGCACTCCGTGAGCCCGGATGAGCCGCGATTACAGCGCTCTCATCCGTGTTTTGTAAAAAACTTCACTCGCTTTGCGCCTTTCGTGCTGCCCAAGACAGGGCTTCGCGTTTTGCTTAGTTCCAAGGTAAGCGCCAGTGGGTTCGGGCGGCAATTGAAAGAAAAAGCTGCTCCCGTTTCTTCGGCGATAATTGCGCTGCCACGTCAGCAGAATGCATGCGGAGGAACGATGACAATCTCATGAGTTTGAATTTGGGAGCAAGATACCAACAAGCAAAGAAGCATGTAACAAGCCTGATAACGGCGTGTGAATTACGCTGAAAAGCAGGAGCCGCGCTTTCTTTCAACTGCCGCCCGAACCCACTAGCGCTTATCTTGGAACCAAGCACATACCAAAGCCTTGTCTTGGGCAGCGCGAAAGTTACGAAGCGGGTGATGTTTCTTACAAAGCACGGATGAGAGCACTGTAATCGCAGCGCATCCGGGCGCACGGAGCGCGTTGTCACGTGGTATTTTTGAAACTCTGCGGGCTTTCGTTTTTCCCGAATAAAAATGGCCACGCTAAGTCTATCTCGTTGGAAGTGCCTGGGTTGGACGATATTTGTGGAGCTCCACAACTTTCCTATTGACGCCTGAACGTTTCAAACTATATTTAAGAAGTAAATTTATTTATCTCGACTAATTATTCAAATAGGAGAAGCGAAAAAATCGTACTGTAACTTTAGATAAACCTTGACTACATCCACGCGATTTCAGTTCTGAAGAACGCTTGTTTTTTTTTTTTTTATAAATCTTGGTCCAAGTTAGCTGGGACGCCCTGTATATTACCCTGTCTCGCAAAGCTGAGTGAACCATCAGTCGATAGAACACAGCCAACCACTGTATCTGGGAATCAGGCTAGCTCTCCGACCGAAAAAAAAAAAAAGACAAAAATTATTGTCCACATCTCCAATTTTCGCTTCGACAGCGCTTCGGGCTTTAAAACCCGTCAGAATATGTGAAGTCTGCAGAAAAAACGAACTTGCTAGCGTCTAGCGAAGTGCACATAATAACTTTCGGGCTGCGTCATACTTTTTTTTTTCTCCTCGGCACCTTCGCTCACAAAGAAATCTGCGACAAAAGTTCGCCCTTTCAATTCTCGCTCTCAGTAAAGAGAACGAAATAATAAAGAAATACACAACAGGTCAGGGAACAAGGCGGCTCTCCGAACACGGTGTTTCGGCACGTGTCAAACTCACCGGGCTTTAATCTGCGCTCCGACGAAACAGGGACGAAGCACACACGTCCTCGCGTCTAATGGAACCTTTCATCCTACCATTCATAAGAAGTGTCGAGCTCTGGCGTCGACCCCCCCCCCCCCCGTTCTTTTAATCTCTTGTCCGACACGTTTTTTTCCCCCAAGTCTCTTTCTTTTATTTTGTTTTCTCGCTTGATATTCTTCGCCAATACACCTCAATGTTTATTCCCGAATCATATAGTGCATGGCAGTCCTTTCCGTTATTATTCGTACTTTTCTTCCCTCACTCTCTTCATTCTTTAGCCCACCCCAAATCCGTTCATTTGTTTCTGTTTCTTTCTCACTCTCTCGTCCTCCTCGCGAAACTAACTCGCCCGTGAAACTCGTTTTGCGACGAACGTTTTACCTTAATCTCCCTCATTTTTTATGACGCCCCCCCCCCCCCCCCCTCCCCCTTCCCACCTCCGTTCTTTTTTCTTTATCTTATGCAGCCCGTTTTTTATCACCGGACCACCCCACTTCAGCACCGGCTGCCTCTCATTTGCGAGGAGTCGTTCTTTCTTCGTGCATTCTTTCCATTTTGTTCTTCTCTCATTCTTCGCAAAGTTCGTCGTCTTCGCGTGTCGCTTATTTCTTCGCTGGCGCCGCTCCTCTTTCTTTTACGTCGTCCGGGTGTCATTATTATAACTTTCCTTTTCACGTATAACAGGGCGGCAAGCTGCTGGCGATGACGGCGTGAGCCGTGGGCGAAACAGAGAAATACAAAGGAATGAAAATAAGAGAGAACGGATAGGGAAACTGAAAGAAAGTGCACTCTGCGCTGAGAGGTAGTATACGAAGTCAGTATACTCAGAACAATGCTTTCAGTTTAGATTAGAGGTGTGCATTAGTTGGTGTAGGGAAGAAGGCGAGGGGGATCGGCTGAGAACTACCGTACTCACTCGAATTTAAGCCGAGAGTTCTTGTTGCGTATATCAGGGGCTAGCTTTTTTCAATAAACTGAACCTCTACTATAAAATATCGGCCACTTTTGGCAATATTTGCGCACACACAAGACAGGACATGAAAATTGAGAAGCACCGGCGCCAAATTCAACGCTGCGTGACCACTCCATTAGTAGCTTTAGTGGATAAAGAATGGAACTTCTTAAATTGGGAACTGATATGACAGAGTCGCATTAGGTTGTCGGCTCGTGTGGCATTAAAGGTTTTATATTAGTCATATCTGAATAATCATCGCGATTGTTAAGCATATATATTTCCGGCGATCACAATAAAATTCAGTAGATGCTCGCGCCTGCCTGTATAAGTCTCTTTTCATGTCCTGTCTTGTGTATGCGCAATTATTTCCAAAAGCATGAAGTACCAACTCGCCCAAAATTCAACGCTTCTAATATCAGCTGCTGGATTAGCTATTGTAGCGCCCTCTGTTGTGGTCAAACGTTTAGGGGAATCCCACAATGTGGAGTAGATTTGTAATCAGGGAGTAATTACTCACTGACATCCACCCGAGCGAAGCCATACGACTACAGAGGAAAGCTATAGAGCTTTCTCAGGAACTTCGTAGTTCCTGAGAAAGCTCAGAAAATTCGTCCTGGTCCAAGGTTCGAACCCGGGACCACCGCTTCACCGGAGCAGTCGCTCTAACAATTTAGCTAACCGGGACGGCAAGCTTATGGTAGGGTGAGAGCGAATTGATCAATAACTCGAATCGGTGGTCCCGGGTTCGAACACCGGACCACGACGATTTTTTCTTTACGAAGTTTCTGAGAAAGCTGTATAGCTTTCCTTTGTAGCCGTATGGATGCGCTCGGGTGGATGTCAATGAGTAATTACTCCCTTGTTACGCCCTCTGTTGTGAGGGGTCAATGCGCGGATAATTTCGCTCATCTGACGTACGACCCACTCCTAACTTAGTGGAAACTTAGACGTAGGAATTGAGAAGGCAGCGCTAATAACACATCAAGCAGCGCATAGTGGGGCACATTTCGCAAACTACGAATTTGTTCGAAACACACCTGCGCACCCAGCCCCACTAGTTACCCGGATCCGCGGCTTGAAGTTGAGTCACTTGGCAACATGGCTTGGCCAAACTTTCCGCGAAGACATGTACCAGCGAGATCTTATCGAGACTGTACCCCTTCACGAAATATGCCGCGAGGTGTTGAATAAGCTGCGCGCTGCGCCGTGTGAACTTGCAACACCAACCTTGAAGCGCTGGCGCTGATTCGAGCCAGCTTGGGTTGCTTTTCTAGTGACGCTTAAGAACAACGAATATGCCTTTTGTCTTAACCGTTGCCTCAATTAACAAACCATCCTTCACCTCATTCACCTCATTCAACTAACACACCATCCCCCCTTTTTATTATTTTTTACCTTCACAACTTCTTTTATGCCTTGAGGCAATCAATAAAAAAAAAAAAGCCTCTTGTCTTGAAATTACTCGTTTCACATTGAGGATCTTGGTGGAGCACGGATTTATAACAGCACCGTTTCATGGCATTTCAAGACCGTTTCAACACAGTTTCAGCATCGTTGCGTTTCATGGGGTGACCACAGTGTGAGGGTCGACCTGTAATCCCTTCCAGGTACATCCTGGAAAACACGGTACACTTCTGCGCACTATATGTACGGTCGTGCTTGCGTTCGTCCAAAGTGAAGCTCAAAGTAAAGGAAAAGGCGTCCGGGAGACGGTGCGCGAAGAATGGTACCGTGGGAGCGCACCGGCTAAGAGTCGGGGGGGAGGGGTGAAGAAGCTGAGGGCGAGAGGGCGACTTCGGGGAGTGAGCGGGCTGAAGCGATGAAATGTTTTGGAGACAACGCTGCGCAGTCGTCGACGCCGACGCGAGTAATGGCTCCCACCACCACCGCGGCGCTCAGCTATTAATATTCATCTGCCCGAATGCAGACGCTCCTTGCCACTAATGGCGCCTACGCGCGACTTCCCTCCCCCTCCGCTTTCTTCTTTCACTCCCACCTCTGCGCGTCTGCATCTTTACTCCTTCCCTCGTGCCCACTAGATTACTCGCCTCTCGTCTCATTACGCTTCTTTGTCTGCCCGCGCCTCTGCTCCGGCACTTGCATTTCGTACGCGCCCTTGCTTTTAAAAGTTGAGCAACGATCTTTCTTTTCCTTCCCCGAGCTTCTTTTTTTTGTGCTTTGTTTGTTGTTGCTCGGCATCCTGTTGTACTCACTCTCACTTTTCCCGGAGAGCTGCCGTGGCAGAGCAGTCGAGATTATGCGCGCTAGCTGCCTCCTCCTCTCTCTTTCCTTTTTAACATTTTTTATTGCTTTGGCCGTACATCAGAGCCACGTGCATACATGAAAACTTGTTGCGGGGTCGGTCGGCGCCGACACTGCCATTCACTGCTCTAGGCCGTATGCACTGGAGTGCTTGAAAAACGCGAGAAGAATGGAAATACGGACGCGAGATACACCACTGGAACGAGCGGCGCTGCTCCGAAGATGTGGTCACGTGACTCCGCTTGCTGCGGGAGCAGAGAGTGCTAGAAATAGTTTCTGAGTTTTAAAAGAAGCAGGTCGCTCTACTCTTCTTATTTTACCATTTTAGGGACTTCCTGCGGTGCATATCTTCATCATGCGTTGTCGCGGTAACAGCGGAATGTGAGTTAACAACTGCGCCGTTTAAGAGCACTCTGAAACAGCGTGTTTACGTTTAAGGACCACGTTGTGAAGGCAGGTTGAAGAAAATTCTAACGCGAAAGCGTTAAGGAGCGCGCGTCGCAGAAAAGCCGGCGTCGCCGTCGGCGGGTGGTGTCGACGTCGGCGCCGTTGCCCACGAGCGAAAAATCGACAAAAATCTCCACAGACTAGGCCTCAGCTTCGTGGCGCCCTCACGACAGCCGAACTGACTGCGAGCAAAGCGCCAACCGGGGCAGGTAGCAGCTAAATTAATGATTGGCAGGGAGAGATTGCTTGGGAAGAGCAACCCGGGTCTCACAAACAGCCCTTGGCGGAACCTGCCAACGCGGGGCAGTGGCACATCGTTTAACCACTGCACCATTGCACCAGGAGTGATATAAGGACTCCCCATCCATCTATGAATGTAAGTCCTATATGGGGGCATTCTTGTTTAGAGTGCACCACCACTTACCTTTAAACGAAGATCACGGACACATTTTCGGCATTGACGTCACGAATTTGAATACAGTGAGGGAAATATTTTTAAATCTAATATTATGTCTAATGCGTCTTCCGCTGCCGCACAAATTTAAACATATCCAGAAAATAAAAGTGCATTGAATGGATTTTTAGTAGGAAAGAAACTTAGATGCAGCGGTCGTCTTCGATCCTTTCAATGGCCAGAAACAGTTACAGCTCCGATGGCTATAATCACCACAGCTCTATGGGCACAACTCGCGCAGAGCGTGTGGCGCATGCACGCAGAAATTCGTCATATTGCTTCTACTTTCCGTTAACTTGACGACGGACTGCTCCTATTGGGGTAGACACAGGAACCTAGCAAGTAAGTGAAGCGCTATGGATAAAAACCTCTTTCTTTATTTGAGCGTTTTCTTCTCCAAGAATAGCATCTTCACTTCACGTACTGCTTTGAACCAGTACGAAATGCGTTACCTGTTGCTAACGTGCAAAGCAATACTGTCTTGTTGCATAGTTCCACTAAGCGGAGCCTTCGTTTAACTAACATTTGTAAAACGATTGGCGCAGTGCGGTCCAGATTGCTATAAAAAGAAGTGTTGGCTGAAAAAAGCCTAAAGACGTCTGCCGCGAAGTGACGACTAAAGGAGAGGGAGAGACTGATAGAGGGAAAGAAAGCAAACAGCGATTAAAAGTGTAATCAGAGAGCTACGCTCACACTTTCCTCGTTTGCTCTGCAAATGAAACGAGGCCCGACTTCTGAACCCTAAGTAAACGCACCGGATTGTTTGCTAGCGGTAAACAACTGTCGGAAGCTTATCACGGGATTGATGTCTTCCTTCTTCTGCTAAGGCTAACCCAAGTTCTGACGAGCTTGTTGGGACAGCGTGTTAACATACTTTAACGAGTAGGCGCAACCTTGAAATCCAAGTTTAGGCGTCACAGACAACCGATCGTAGCGCCACCTCGGCGTGGTGCGCTCACCTATTACCGAAGGCTGCCGGAAACACTCGTCGACAATTCTCAGAGGAGCAGCAGTTCACGTGAATGGCCATGAAAGCGTGTGTCCGTAAATTGAGACTAATTGCAGCTTTAGAGCAGCATGGTTTGTGTCTTTGTTTCCAGAAAACGAGTGCTAATTTTCTAAATTTCGGCTATCCTCTCGGTGAGATCGCACAGAAAAAAGATATTGAAAAAGGTCGTTACACTAGGTGGGGTTGCAGTAAACGGCTTAA
Organism: Amblyomma mixtum; assembly: GCF_055824585.1. Classification (NCBI taxonomy): domain Eukaryota; kingdom Metazoa; phylum Arthropoda; class Arachnida; order Ixodida; family Ixodidae; genus Amblyomma; species Amblyomma mixtum. Next base: position 43,892,850 of record NC_143019.1, on the reverse strand, counting down.
CACTATTAGCATATACCCGAACGCAGCCCGAACGATGCAAAGAAAAGCTGTAATGCTAACGGCCAATTACTTCTTTGTTACAAATCTACTCCACCTTTGGCGGATTCCCCTAAACATTTGACCATCACTGTCATAGAGTAGCTATACTGACCTCGTGTTTCGTACCCCCTAGTGGTGATCAGTGGTTTCATCTTTTAAACCTACAGCTAAAACTGTATAAGGTACAGAACCGTACTGCAGTGCCACTAGATGGCTTTTTAGCACGGTTGTTCATTTTCTACGAACATTAGCATAAGTAAAAGAATAGTCGTGAAATATTCGACTCGTATTCGATTAGGTTCTAGCGCTATTCGATTCGTATTTGATTCGGTTTTCATCAACACTATTTGTATTCTGTTCGGTAGCAAAGCTACACTATTCGTATTTGATTCGTTTTTGGACAATTACTATTCCCCTGGTAGCTAGTGTAATATAAACAATGACTTGCAGGTAAACCACCACAAGTTTATTTCACTGAAGCAGGCTGTCCAGTGAAAATTTTGATCTGAGAAGTAAAGACGCTTACAAATAAATTTGTGGTGGATAAATCTATATGTCATAGATGAATTTAATAGACCGCAAAACTGTTCACTAGCGTATGTAATATGCACGCTTACTTTCAATGCTGAAAACAAGCGGCCATTACGCGTCCCCTAAGTAGCTATCCGGCGCTCACTCGCCGCGGAAGGCGAATTGTCCTGCGTTTACCTAAATGTACTGCAAAATCTAGCACATCTTATTCTTGCAGTGAAATAAATTGCTCTTAGCATTTTCTTTTTGTCGCACGCAATCTTAGCTAATGCACGTGGTCGTTCGGATGTCGGACAAATTACTTACACCGTCTTTTCTCCAACCCCAGTCGGCGTAGTCCTTCACATGTAGGGTGACAGTGGTCGCATATTGATATAACTATGAACGGTTGTAACCAAAAAAAATTTGTTTCACCCTAACGTCATAAGAATGAAGATTAATTACGTCTGAGCAGGACGAGTATTGCCTGATAACTCTCTGAAGGCTACCTTTAAGCCTCCAACCATCCTTTTCACGTTGATAGTGAGGGCCCAAAGCGTCCCGCTCAAATGCCAGATCGGCAAATTTGCACTCTTCGCACAACTTCCCGCTATCAAGGAAGAGGTATACGTGGCTGGCATTTAGATTCGAGTGATTGCAGATTGACTGCAAGCCAATATTAACCCTACGCCTTTCCCAGAGCAAGCAGTCGGAGTCTCTTCATGAACTTGACGGGCTTTTTGTTGTCTAATTTTTTCGTCTCTTTTTATTAATGTGAAAAACTTGTATGGCTCTGACGCGTCACCAAAAAAGTGTCCGCATTTTTTTTCCGGACGAATACGTCGTTCTCTGAAGATAAATGTGTGAAGGTGTGATTGTGACAGATAGTGTGCGATAAAATGTGGCCGAGCCGTGGCAAAAATTTGGTTGATATGGTGTAATCTATTCATTAATTAAGCGCGAAAAAATGCACTTAGACGTCGAAATAGCCACGGACGTCGATACAGTACACGGACATCAGAACAGCCATGGACGTCGATATAGTATGTGGACGTTTTGCTTTCGCATTTCTCCAATGCGGGGTCACCGCAGTGATCTCAAAGTATTTTTTTTTATCGAAAGAGCCCAGTTACTGCTTCATTTACACCTTTATTCCTGCGGACGCTAGGGTTCCGCTCTTTCTGTTTAACTCAACATAATTGCATCCTGCGTTTTTGCTATGATCACTACAGCAGCTTTCAGAGACCTTGCAGCCGTGTGCATGCGTCTCGTGGAATCGTGGAAACAGCTGATATCCTTCCCCGACGCTCAGCAATGAGTAGCGAGTAGCGGCCGCGGTTGCAGCTCAGGATAATTAGCGCACCACGTTTTTGGCCTCGTTAGCTTACATTGTAATAGCAAGAACGGCATTCAGCTCGAGGGGAGAACGCAGGCGTGTTCAATCACCCCGTCTAGCGCTCGTCCCGTCGAAGCGGTTCTTCCGACGGCGTTTTCCAGAAGCGCGCGTATGTCGCCGTGTTCCTTCTACTTTGCTCTTTTGTCGCCCTGGCGTGACTCAGACGAGCGCACCTGTTTAAGGGGGACGCTTAGTTTGAGTCAGCGGCGCACCACTTGCCACCGTCTGACCGACGGCGCGGTGACTCTATCGCTACGCTTTATTTATTTTTGATTTCTTTTATATTAGTTGGTAAACGCTCCCCAAGCATGACTTCATCGGCTTGCCGCAGACGAGGGAGCATCACAGTGGAAAGCCACTACATTGGTTCGCAGAACTCTGCCGTGCGCTCGATAGCGGAGTGGGTGTGCACGTTTCACTTGGTGCGCAGCCGGCGTCAGTTTGGACGTCGTGATTGTTCTGGGCGTCGTGTCACCGGCATTAGGAGGAAGGTCTTTGGCCCCAACTAAAACCGGCAATTTTCCAGTGGTTCTGGACAGCAAATGTCAAGAACATTACCAGAAATTCCCGACAAGCGCTTCTAGTTCCCTTAGCTGCCGCCAAGTGGCGCAACGCTTTGAACACTAAAAAATAACGCGCTTATCGTCCGTGATGTGAGAGAGAAATAGAGCAGGGTGTGTTCCTGGGCAAGTTGGTTTGACATCCTGAAAAAGCAGCGCTGGCAGACGAGGGACAAATGAGAGAAGACACATACAGGGCGCTGACACATACATTCAGCGCCCTGTACGTGTCGTCTCTCCTTTGTCCCTCGTATGCCAGCGCTGCTTTTTCAAGAGAAATAGATCCAGCGAAAGCATATTGGCTGATTGGCACTCCACCTTGTATGGCATTCGCCTGCCGAGTTTGCGTTGTAGCCACCCTCGTGTTGAGCATTCCTCCGCCCGCGTCAGCACCTTCTCCGTCCACGATAGCCACCTTCTGGGTTCTTCCTGTGACAGCTACTTCCGAGTTTTTCCCTCCTTCTGCTCTAAGTGGAGAGGGGAATTTTCACCACTTTGTTACCAGCCACCCAAGGACTGTAGTAGATAGCAGGTCACTTTTGTAGTCATTCTTAGTCATTCTCATTTTTACTGGGTCATTCTAGTCATTTTCATATTAGGGTTCTTCCTGGGGCAGACACCTTCCGGCCTCTCCCTCCCCTCGCCTACAAGTGTAGAGTGTAGAGGGGGATTCCTTTCTCTCCACTTTGCCACTTGCCAACCGTGGCTGGTGGCGCTAGACCCTCTCCCCTACAAGTGGAGGACTGCCACCTGCCAATCTGCCAGGTGATTGGTAGGCTGCAGCTGCAGGTGGCGTACACAACACTACAACGCCGGACGTCGCTTTTTCTTCACTGTGTGGATTCTAATGTTTACGCATCAAAAACAAAAGAAAGACGACAAATGCGCGTTAGTGGAAGTTTTCCGCCCACACATGTTGCACGTCTCGCCCGCGATTTCCCTCAGCAGTAAGCCGACAGGTTTTTAATGCGCGGACGCTGATTTCTGGCTGAACAAAGTACATCATTTTTTTTTAAATCAGAGTTGAACTTGCGGTTACGTGCACTGGAGAGGTTGCTTTACCTGCAAGCTTCTCGAAAGCGCATGTATTTTGGCGCGATGTAGCCAAAATTTGTTCGGCCGCAGCGCCGGCGGTATTCGCGTTTTCGAAATTCCAAAAACTGATATGGATATTACTTACGGTCTGCTACACGCCTTTCAATAATTAAGGAGCCTAACAGAAGCTGTTAAAAAGTTAGCGATTCAATATTAGTTAACCAGCCTGATCGTTAGCTCGTCTTAGCTGCATTCTGTTCTACTCCACCGCTGACAATCCTATGCCGAAAAAAACCGCTCTTCTAATTCAAAAAGCCCATTTTTTTTTTAAATTGTGTCAAGCCATATTTGTGGAACAGCCTGTATATTACACTCGGCACGCCGATGGAAGATTCCTCTGCATGCCAGAGGTGCCACTTCGGGTGGCCGAAGAGACACTCTGATCGCGAAGGGAAGAGAAGACGGTGCAGGAACTGAAGAGAGGACGGGGGGGGGGGGGGGGGGGGGGGGGAGCGTAATTTGCGTGTGCAAATGAGGGGCACCTTCGCCCTGCTAATTAGGTTTCGCCCAAACACAGACCGGCGCCGCGCGCGCTCTCTCACGGGTCGAATTCATCGCGGTAGAGGAAGCCTGACGCGCGGTGCCCCGGGTAGAGCTCCCGGAGACGGCATTCAAACACGCGCGCGTATAGTAAGGTGCGGTATATTATCGTAGGTCGTCCGATTCCCGTCTACCGATGCTGCTTCGGCGACGCACGCATTCGTCATTGCTGTACGCTTGTTTACCTCTGCCACGCGCCGAGCGAACTAGACCCTGGCCCTCCTTTTCAACTGGCACGTCTGGGAAAACATTGGTCCTTCTCAGCGAAGCAAGGAGCGCCGTGTTATTGGCGCCTTCCGGGGTGACCTCCTGTCTGACTCACAATAGGCGCTGGGTCCCATTGGGGCCTCCTCGTATTTCGCGCGGCGCATATGTTCGGTGCGTTAGGGGAATGGCTTGAAGATCGGTGCCGTGAGCAGGAATGCGCCGATAAGAAGGAACATTAGCGAGTCAGTACGTCCATGGGCTATAACGCGCAGAGATGTTTTTGCGAGCGACTGAAAGCTAAATAGGCCACCAACAGTGTGCTTTACGCCGGCAGCGTTCAAATTTCGAAAATAATTAAGAGCAAAATAGGACACCACCCTTACAAATAAAGTTTTAGACAGTCTATAGAGTGTCTATAGACTGTCTATAGACAAATTCGAGAAAACAGTCTATAGGCAATCTATAGATTTATGGCCATACACTTTTAGTAGACTTTCATCTATAGACAGTCTATAGACTATGAATATACAAAAATCAATATTTATAGGAAGTCAATAGAGCCAATAAGAAGTCTATAGACTGTCTATAGACCATTTTTATAAGGGCAAGAGCGTCCTTTACGGCGGCAGCATTCTGTAAAGTGGTGAAAACCGGTGATAAAAACGGTGCTAACGACGACGTATGATAGTGTTTACAGGTACCTTTGTCAGCAGTACTTCCAGGAACACTGGTTTTGAAATTTTACAGATGGGGTTAGCTGTATAATCCGACGCATAGCGGAAGCTCGCCTAAATGGAATCAAACACTCTGTAAAGCGGCAAAAGAGGAAGCTGTGAGAAGTTCGACTAACTTTAACTTCACGTTTAAACGGACACTTAGGGAAACTCCATCGTGTTTTTATTCTTCGAAAAAATCGAGTTATGACTCTCTTTGGTTATGCTTATGCTACCCCGGCAGCAAAATACGCATTCATTGCGGATAAAACTGAAGTTGAAAATTGTACCTCCATTTGATTCAAACTTGCGACGTCAAGCCCGAAAAAGACTCAGTGATCACCGTTTTGAAGGAAATTGCTGTGTAGCCTAATCTCTGGAATGATCCACGTACCAAAAACACTGCTATGAAATACTGCAGTTTGTTCCCGAAGATGGCCGGTAGTGGTGACACCTACGTTTAATTTTTTTGACGTTTTCTAGCTTATAAAATCTCCGTTTTGAGTGAAATCAGTTCTTTTGGCTTTAGAACGCGTTAATCTATCTATGAAGTCGAATTTCTGTTCGTCCTGAGCGTCCCTTAAAAATGGAAGAAAACAATATTTTACGGGAACAATCATGCCGGCATTTGCCTATGCCAGTGCTAATACCAGCGTTACCGTCTTTACCGCATGGCTGTCGATGTCGGTGCTAGCTATGCGGGCTAAAACTCTCCCGAGCAGTCCACTGTGCTCTGAGGTCTCTTTCCCTTTCAGTACTACCGAAAAGATTCGTGCCCTACCCAGCTGACCTAAATAACTTTAATATATTGCTATCCCATATGCCCGTTTGTTTTGTTCTTTTATCGCTCTGTAGGTGTTAAGACGTGCGAATAACAGAGCCTGTGTGCACTGCTGGAAGCAGGCACAATATTTTGCAAAAAACGCAAGCGCGCTTTGGTCGTTCGCGGAGCTATTACAGAAGCGTACCTACGGGCACTGTATCGCTACACAACACCTCACTACATTAACCTCACGCGAGAAAACGTAGGCCAATTAAGCAAAGTTTATACTCGCAGTTCCCAACCATCCAAAAGAGTGCCAACGCGAAAACTAATGTCTTAATCGGAGCTCGCTCCTGCGATTAATAACGTTAATAACGAGAACAGCGCCTAACCAGGTAATTAAGCGCGCGAGACAATGTATTCTCGCGTATGCAAATGGGAGCAAGTGAGTGGGAAAAAAAAATTTTGCCCGAAACCACCCGCTTTTCTCGCGAGTGAACGAAACTACCGCCGCATTGTTTTGGCCCGGTTCAAGTGGGGCTGCGGGCTTCGCAGCAGAGCTCCGCAGAGATTCCAAGTTCACACGGTTCGCGAACGTGCAGGCGTTTAACCGGCGCGCAAAGTGCTGCGCGTTATCGCACCGACTGCTCCCCCCCCCCCCCCCCCCCCCCCGCCCCTCCCCCCTTCCTTGCTCTGGTCGTTTGCGCTTTTGTATATTCTCTCGTTTCTTGGCCGCGGAAATACGTGGAGGGGGAGACGAAAACACGTAAGCGAGGCGAACGCCGCCTTTATGGCCCTTCTCTGGCAGCGGTCATTAGAGAGATGCCCCCCCCCCTCGCTTTCCCCGCTTCATCGTGGCAAACAAGCCCAGCATCATGCCTTGGAGCTAACTCTCACGAAGCTTATACACCGGGACGGGTGCGCTCATCCTTCCTCGCACCCCCCTCTCCACCCTTGCAACTCTCGCGTTTTCTCATGCTCTCTTATCGCAATGCTCGGGGCTCACCAAAGTTTTGCGCACGACGATTTAAAGCAAGAAGAAGGGATGAAAGTGAAGTGAGAAGAAAAAGAAAACAAGATCGGCTGAACTGAAATCGGTGGCCGGAAGTTCGCTCGGGGTAGTGCGATCTTCCTGAGGAACGGCGTTGTTTTGTCGGTAGAAATCTGATGGGGGGTGTCAATAGCCTTCCACGACTGGAAGTGAGGGTTTACATGACCTGTGAGTTTTAATGATATCGCTCTGGGAAAGTGGACAGAACATGACGCAGAGAGGTAGCGGCTTTTCAATTTTCGATGGATCGAGTAGGAATGCTGGCTGATCACCGTCTCTAAATAATTAATATAAACGTGAAGGCGGGAACTGCTGCAGCCCCTCTTGATTCCCCAAATTTATGTTCCTAGCTGCAACCACAAAGATTGAAGCCCTGTACTTGTATTGTGAAACGGCAAACCTTTGCTTCCTCATTTTGGGCTCAAGGAGGTACAGGTTGAAGTTCTCAATGAATAGCTACGGTACCATGTTCACGGAGCTAAACACATATGCGTTAATGTTCTATTGCAAAATACGAACACTCTCTCGCATCTTGCAGGGAAAGAAGCGAAGAAACCACTGTACTGGAAGTGGAACGAGAACTAGAGAGCTTTGAAAGTTTATTCAGAAGTAATTACAAACACTATGTTTATGTAGCTTTCCAAAAACGTTAATGAATGCGCATCGCCTGGTAATAGCCAAAAGGAAAATATGGGCGTTAACCCATTAACGCTATGGGGTCATACTCTTGATGAGCCTAACTTTCTCCTCTAACTGTTGATATTTGCTCTAAACACTGGGTTTCTCGCCGCACTGCACTATTAGCAGCGGTAGTGGCAAAAGCGAGAGGTCTGGCACATTGGCGGCGTGAACCCAGTGATGTCCACTGCCGTTAGGGGCGTTGGCATAGAGTTAATGGCGCTGGTGTGCTACTCCCGAACAGATCAGTAGACAGCGCTGTGCTCGTTTGCGCTTTGAAAACGGCCAGGTAAGTCGCCTTCTGGGACAATAGCTTCTCAATGCGCAAAGGTTGACCGACTGCAGTGTCTAGTTTATTATGAATGAGCTATTGTCTTCAGTGAATTTTCTCGGAACGCAGAGTACGCAGAAACTTCAGAAGTAGATATTGCGCTTCGCGCTGCTCGAAATTTCCACGGCAGCGCCATTAACTCTACGCCAACGCCCCTGTCGGCAGTCGACATTTCTGGCTTAACATCACCAGTCGCGCTTTTTCCACTAACTCTACTACTAAAGTTCGCGGTAGTGTCGGTATTAAGGCTGCTCAAATGGTGGAGAAGCCGCTGGAAAAACGGCGAGAAGGAACCGGCGCATGCTCTATGGGCTCGTGAAGTTCAGCTCGATGTGCCTGTTTCTTTTCACACGTCCACAGCACGCTACAACTCTGTTTACTTCAGGGATGCAAATTACTATGAGCAGCCGTTCTCCGCTACACGTCAGACTGCGCTTGCATGCCTAGGTGTTATCGCACCAGCATTATCGGTCGAAGAAGGTCCGAAGACGACCGCTGGCTTCTTGACGCATATCTGAACAAGAAGCACAAGCAAATTTGCGTAAGTGAATTTTGTGTCCTTATCAGTGTGCAACAGCTGGAGATCTTACCCGGGCTTGATGAAACTAAGAGAAGAAATCAGTAAAAGAAAAGTAAAAATGTTAATAAGATAACATGACGGACAAAGTTTGTTTTTCGCAATTGACAGGAAAAAAAAAGCAGCGAGAAATTAGCGCTAATTTTTTGCATTTAGGATGGCATAATCAGATATTCAAAAAGACGGTTTTAAGGCTTGCAATGTCCTGAATTTCAGTCGGTTGTAAGGATAGTGGTGGTGTCTGTGTGCTTTCGTCCATTCCTGCATCTCCTCGCCGCTGGTTCCTTTAGTGTCAGCCATGAGCAAACTGTCCAGCGGTTCCCTTTGCTCCACTAAAACTTTGACATCACTGCGGCGAACCGCACTCGAGCAATGAGAAAGCAATACGTCCACACACTATAGCGACGTCCTTGGCTATTCTGACGTCCATGTACAATACTGACATCCTTGGCTATCTTAAAGTCCAAATGAAATTTTCGCGTGTAATTAACTAATCATAACTCGTGAACCAAATTTTTCCCACAGCAAGATCTCATCACGCATTGTGTAACGCAATCAAACTTTTGCACATTTATCTTTATTGGAAGGCACAATCGTGCGGACAAGTTTTGATGACGCCACATAACCGCTTAATGCCTTCGCATTAATAAAAGACATCTGTGCGCTTTAACAGCTGCGATTGCTTCTCCGTTGCCGCAGTAGCGAGAAAGTCTCCCGCGCTGCTTCGATGCAAGGCTACGCAGTGCGCTCAACTTGCCGAGAACACTGACTCACAATGCGCGTCCATTGTCTCGAAGCGGGCCACTGAATACGACGAAATAAGTAAAAAAGAAAGAAAAAGAAGTAAGGGTCCTGCTTTGTTCTTTTTTTGTTATCATGTGAGTTTGTCTGGCCAACAAAAAAGACTGCCCTAAGGCGCTCACCAAGTCCAGATATCTAACTAAAGAACAATGTAATGCATTCATATTCAAATAATGATGGATCGTGAACTTCTCTCACAAAATAAGGTTATTGCCCATTATCTAGGCTTCTGTTCTTTGGATTGAGACTCAATGGCAGATGTCTTTATGGAATAATTCCTGTTCGCTTGTACTCATCACCGACATTTTCCGATGGTGGCACCGGAGAGCTGCCAATGAGGTCGTTCAACATCAAGAGCTAATAAAAGCGTGACCTTCGATGTTAGTTCTTGGCGCGCAGAGAAATCCTCCCCTATAGTCGACAGGTGTGTACGGGAAGAATTTGTTCATGTAAATATGGCGGTAGTTAGCCTTGTAAAGCGCACAGGAATGTAAACTTGTCCGCGCAAGAACACTTGGACACTGTGGTCACGTGACGACAAAACTTGTAAAGCACGCTCATATGTCGAATTAATGTTTAATTGCCTAAATTATGAAGGAATCAAACTAAAAATAATTAACTCTGCATTTTGTTATAGCTAATGTACACACATTCGGAAGGCGATACAGAATATAGAGCGAAGTTATAAAGGACAACCTCTCCCGCTCCACTTATGTACCGCGGGGGGGGGGGGGGGGGGGGGGGAAGCGATAAAGTCAAACCCGGATATTTCGAACTGAAAGGGGACCGCGAAGTACAGTCATTGTCAAAAGTTTAGAGCCCAGGGGGTTTGCTTCTAAGCCTCGCAGTGGGACTCCTGTAACCTTCGTGGTAGTCATACCCATTGGAGGAGGCAGGACCAGAAATCTTCTTACCTTCAGCAATTTTGGAGCGCTGGAGATGCATTACGAACCAGACAGTGCGCTTCAGAAGCAAACCCCCTGGGCTCCAAACTTTTGACAAAGGCTGTACATCGTGGGGAAAACACAGCGCACTCCTAAGACAAGGACGAAGAAAGACGACGATACAGCGACACAGCGCTGTATCGTCTTGTATTTCTTCGTCCTTGTTTTAGGAGTGCGCTGTGTCTTCCCCAAGATGGACTACCAACAAGCCCGCTCTTCCACCCTTGCAAGACCACGAAGTAGTTCGATATTCCGATAATTCCCCTTACCAAAGAGTGGCCTAGATAAGCTTATCTGTAAACTAGAAGCAAGAAAACATCGCACCCATGCTATAGCGAAGCACTTTTTGTATAGTCAGATACAAGCCAAGAAAAAAGCGGCTTTTTCCCGTCAAAGGACTCAATTCCAGCCAATAGCGAAAGAAGACTAGCGAATCTGCTAGTGGGACAATGTAAGGAGTTGCAGATGAAAGGGTATAGTCCTCTACCTGCATTGTCGGAGAGACCTCTCTGCATTGTCACGCCACTCCCTGCATTGCCCCGATACTCACGCTAGTAGGTTCATGATAACTAGCCGACGCTATTGGCTGGAAGAGGATCCTTTGACTGGGAAAAGCCGCTTTTTTCTTGAGTTGTATCTGATTATAGCTACGTGCCGCCCGCCGGCGTTCTGGAAGCGCACCGCAAGCTAGGCTTTGCTAGACTCCAAACACGAATACACCTTAATGGGAGTAAAAAAAGGAATAAGCTACCCTCTAGCGCACTCTCTTCCATGAAAGAAAGTGCACTAGAGGACATTTTACTCCCTTTTTACACCTTTCTCACTTGATCGCATGGATTGCGCAGCGGATGGTACTTCGGAACTGGCTGCAGCCTATCCGTAAGATGTCTAATCCTTTTACCAGTACACTATGAATAGATTAAATGCCCCTTAAAATTAAGGTGTAGTTGGTATTCGCAAAGCCTTTGTCTAGCGAAGCGAGCGAAGCACTCCAGAGAAAGGCCCCCGCGAGGTGTTAGTTAGGTCGGCTTCACCGCGTGACAGAGATGTGGCGCGGAAAATGAGTGCAGAGACCGAAGGCCGCCCTGCAACATACCTCACGTTTACCTCGTCACGTGGTGTCAGAAGCGCTAGCGCTGCCATCTGGTGCCCAAGTCCGCGCAGCTAACCCGTCTCCGCAAACGAAAAGTGATCCCAAGAGCGGTGTTAGGAGAAGCGCCCTTTGAAGGGACACGGCGCGTTGTTCGATATATCGAATGACCGGCAGAATTAGATTTCGATATACTGCGAGCCCTTGGTATACTTTCAGAAATGATTGTCAAGGGGATAATCTGTGTGTTCTATATAGCCAATAATGTGTTCTGTGTTCGTATGAGGTGCCAGAAGCTGTGTATATAGCCTTCCATTTTCCCAGCTCCAAGGTAAGAATGCGCGCACAACGCCACTCTACCAGGTGCGCACCTTAATTGGGTTCATTGCCCAGACTTTTCATTCGTTGCTTCTGGTTACGAGGTGCCCGACACGGCAAGCGAGAGATCAAAGCTTTGCCGAGACAAAGAGCAGTTGTGAATTTTGATACAAATAATTTCGACAGCCAAATTACATGTTTCCAAATTGATCTCGAAAAGTAATTCCTTGCATTACTAAATTAGTAGACCACAAAATTAATTCAATAGATTAATATGACTGAGAAAATCAATTTACTGTAATTTCGTTGCAGTAATTAATTAGTGGCATGTGTAATGTGAAGGCTTACACCAATCACAGGAGCAATGGACATACTCTTTTTTTCTTTTAAAAGACTTTTTTTGTGCTGTGTAAAATGCTCTGATGTCATTGTTTGACATTTAAATGTACAGGCGGTACTTTAGCAGCGCACAGCATTTGGCATACGTACTTTTCTTTTTCTTTCAAACGACTTTTTTTTCTGCTGTGTAAAATGCGCTTATGTCATTGTCCGACATTTAAATGTAAAGGCGATACTTTAGCAGCGCACAGCGTTGGGCAAACTTTTCGTTTTCTTTCAAACGATTTTTTCCGACTGAGTCAAATGCGCTTAGAGCATAGTTTCACATTTAAATGTAAACGCGGTATTGCAGCGCATGACATTATTCGATTTGCTTGCACATAAAATGCAGAATCGAGCTGCACTTTCATCCTAAAACATTCTTTTGGCAGTAATTCTTTGAAAAGCATATCTCTTTCTTGAAACGACGTGGCAGAAAGCAAATATTAGCACACATAAGAAAAACAGGGCAAAATGCAAGGATGCAGGAACAGGGCTAGCGCTGCATTTGCGATGCATATATGCATTGGTGAAACGTCGGTAAGCGTTTAACAAAAATAAATCTGATTTTTAAGCAATCATACGAGCTTGAATAAGCGCGTAGAGGTAAATGCGTTTATATCTTTTATGGGGAGTTTAACGTGCCAAAGAGAGTCAGGCTATGAGCGACGCCGTAGTGAAGAGCTCCAGAAATTTCGAACACCCGGGGTTCTTTAACGTGCACCGACTTCGCACAGTACATGGACCTCTTGAATTTCGCCTGCATAGAAATTCGACCACCGCAGCCGGGTTCGAACCCGCGTCTTTCTGGTCAGCAGCCGAGCACCGTAACCACTGAGCCACCGCGACGGCTCGCGTTTATATCTAAAAGCCGAATGAGTTGCTATGGTTGTCAGGGTGGAACAAGCGGAACACAGACGCAGGACAAGAAAAAAGGAGGAACAATGTTCAATTCAGGCACTGGAAGCAATGTAGCCTTGCATGTTAAGGCATGTTAAGGCATGCAAAGGATGTTCTCCTTTGCTTCACCGCACGAGCATTGTCGGTCGGGGGAGAACAAGACGCGAGCGTGAAATTCTTGAAGCGTTTTTAAACAGGGAAAACAAGGAGATGTGTGTCAGCGCTCCCTCGGTTTTTATCACGAATAAAGAATATAATTTTTTTTTATCTTAATACAGTCGATCCCATCGTCCAGAGTGTGCGCTTGCGCAGGGAAACATTTAAATGTGGTGGTTTTCTTGGAAATAAATCAGTTGCAAGTTCAGCTGTGTGGCGTGTGTTCCTTCTTTTTTCTTGTCCTGCGTCTGTGCTCCGCTGGTTCCACCCTGACAACATTATGAACCAACTAGACCAGCAATTTACGCTCCGAGTTGCTATGGAGTGTTAGAGTTTTTCCTTGCAAATTCTGGGGCGATAGCACCCATGCGGATCGAATCTTTGTCGAAGGGTTCATATCAGCTCACTTTGCGAATAAATCGAGGTTAAGGACAACGTTATCTTACCCCCTGCTCTTCGGCGTTGCGTTGCCTACCTTGGGCCATATGAACACGATGCGTCTGCCTCGCGGTCACGTTTCTCCTTGTCACGTACCGTGCAAAGAAACTGCTCGCAGAGGCCTCGCTAGCGTACAGATACCGACCTGAGCCCATGCTCTCTACCACCACACTTGGCCTGTCTCCCAGGCGGCCAGGTCCCATCTCAAGCACTTTGGTCGGGGACTGCTAGACCGTAGATGAGATCGCGACGCGCAGTCCGGGCACGTCGTGAATGCGGTGGGAACTGTCTCGTTTGTAGCTGCTCTACAGGACTGGGCGCCCGGCCGTCTTGTAATCTCCCTCCCGTCCACCTCCCATCCGGGGCAGTTTCAGTCAGCAGCCCATCATTCCGAGCTCCTGACTCCCATATACGGCTTTCGATGTTTCCTCCGGGGCATATGCCTCGAGGGTGTACGACCGGCTGATGGATGGATGTGAATAAGTGTCCGCTTTGAAACGGGGTAGTTGCGGGTGCAATCAGGTTCACTTGTTTTCAGACTAAGTAAATCCGTAAGTTGTACGAGTTGGTGAACGTTCACGAAGTAAAAAATAGCGCAAAGTAAGCACGAAAGACGGGCAGGACAACGCAGACAAACGTGTCTTTCTATCCCTCTTTCGTGTTTCCTTTGCGCTATTTTTTTACATCACTTGTTTTCAGATAGTCAGACCACTGACTTTTACATCATACCAAATTAGCATTGCGAACTTCTATCTTTAGATCACTGCTCCGTTTTTGTGCCAACAGTTCGCCAAACGTTTCTAGCTAACTTTCATAGCAGATGCATTCCTCTTACCTTCGGGATCCATGAAACCTAAGACCTCTCGACATTGATATGGGCATTATTTACGGTGGGATACCCGCTTCTAAATAGATAAGGAGCCTAAAAGTAATAGTTAAAAAGTGAACTATGCAATGTTAGTTCAAATTAGTTGAATCAGCCTGCTAGTTAGCACGTCTCAGCTGTATAATCACGCAGTACACCGCTGACAAAACTATGGAGAAACAAAGTGTTGTGCAACCCTAGAAAGCCAACTTTTAATAAAGGCTGAGAGTCTTAGGTGAAACATTCAGCATAACGAATGTTATCGCGGTCAGTGCGTTCGAGGCGATCCTAGCTTTGTCTCCTTTGCCTTTGCTCACTGCGAAAGATTTACTCAGTAGCTTTGAACGACATGCCTCTTTACAGTGCCAGCTGAGGATTTGATCAACCTCATCGGAATTTCATTTGGTCCAGTTGCTGTATTGTTATGAATCCTTTCCAGCACTTTCTTCCGGCAGGAGTTCCAAAAGTTTAACTTTTCGTCTGCCAGCTTCAGCACTGCAGCCCCTCTTGAGTTGGAAACCGCATCGATCTAGAGGACAGCCGTGTTCCCCTTTAGATTCTTGCCTTCCTCACCCTGTATAAAATCTTTTATGATTACGGTCTTCTTAGGCAAGCGACTGATATGATTTAAAAATTTCCTCGGACCGTCCGGCAGTGGAACAATAGCGCCATCTAGGGCCGCGCGTGTAAACAGCCTCGTCACCGTAGCACACGGAGAGACCGGTTGGGAGAGGACTTTAGGTGGGATGCGTTTAGTACCTTCTTCAGGGAGAAGACAATGTAAACAAGGGACTGCGCAATAAAAACACGAGCGTGAAGAGCACTCTTCACGTTCATGCCTGTGTTGCGCAGTCCCTTGTTTAACGATATACGACCGACTTGCCCAACAACGTGCACTTCTCAAACGAAGAAAAGCCTCCTTGTCGAAAAGCTGGCTGCCGAAAGGCTCTTCCTCACTCTTCGTTCATTTTGTTTTGTGTTCTCAGACTTGAGGGTTTGTTTTTGAAAATACAAATCGCACTAATCGGGCGGCCAGTATGACCAAATATTCAGCCCGAATGCGCAAAATCGTTTCGCGCTGTAATCACCAGTGGATGGAAACCTTTAAACTATATGAGAAAAAGAATAGAAATGACTGGTTTTGCGAACAAGCTGAATAAAACATGCCCGTGATGACGCATAAAACAATAACACAAAACAGAGCGGGCTTAAACTGCTGATAAAGAAGTTGCATGGAGCAGAGAGAAGCGGTGTGTTGTGACAGATGCAATGGAGGAACCAGATAAATACAAAAAAACAATTCAGAATTTTATGACTTCCTGCTCCAGACTCTAGAAATTGCCGACTCGTTGGCAAGGTCCGTATTGTCGCAGATCATTTCGGCCTTTTACAAAAGCATGCCTGAGTCTAGGAGGTCTTTTAATCCGATAAGTTTTCGCCCTCCATGCTTTGCCTACTCAGTGCGTTCGGGCTGTGAACGCAGCTCCCACTGTGAGCGAGGATAGAGGCCTAACAACTTAAACTAGGTGGCGCTAAAGGCTGTTATTTTTGAAATGTTGAAATGAAGTGAAAACTCTGGTGTTTTAATGGAACGACAAAGCTTTCGGTGTGCCATGGGTGAAATGCAGAAACGCCCGAGCGATGTGCGATGTCAGCGCACATGAAAGAACCCGAAGCGGTTTGAAATTAATCCAAGCCTCCCTTACTGGGCGTCTCATAATCATATGTTAATCTTTGGGACGTTAATCTCCACATTCTAATGCTACTATAAGTTTAAGCTGGTGCAATGCTTTATGTGAAAGGGAAGCCAGCAGCAATCTGATGGTGCCTTTTTTGCTAGTGCATACATATGACGTGATTCACTAGAATCACTACGTCTCCTGAATACGGACATTAGTCGAGAATGCAAAAGAAAAAGAAAATCAGGGCTCATATAGATCTGAGGGCACAACGGACAGATTCAGAAAAGAACATCAACGGATGCAACTTTTCGGGTGTTTTCTCCAGTGTTTTCTCATTTGAAAAGCTCTAGATATCTACTGATCTACATAAACAGCCGAAACAAGCATGGATACCTAATGCTTGCGACACGTTCACAACACTGATGGTTTTAAAAAAGTTGTTTTATTTATCGAAAAGAGGACAACACGCACAAACGGAAGAGGGCCCAGAAATTGGTTTGACCCCTACAGAAATGGTCTATAGACAGTCTGTACACTTCCTATATACTCTATTGCGTTCCTTATGGACTATATTGCCTTCCAATATATATATATATATATATATATATATATATATATATATATATATATATATTCCTAGTCTAGACAAAGATCTACTAAAAGTGTATGGCCTGTAAAGAGGAAGACGCTTAGCAGACGGAGCAACAGAACCGATGCGCGGCGCGAGGCGAGAAGAAGACGATCGGCAGCTGAAGCAGCAGAACCGACGCGCGGCAAAAGCATCAACTGTTCCGGGACCGGACCTGCCCTTGCCCGCTCTAACCGGCCTTAACAACCAGTCATCTCTTGCCAATAAAGGCCGCTACATCTTGGTGGAGGCTGCGGGATTCCGTCCTGGAGCTACGTAACCGTACCATCACTACCCCCATGCCTGCCAACGCCAACCAGCCAGCCAGCTCCTCGCCGGCACCCGTTGCTTGCCATGGTGCGCTCCGCCAGCGCGACCCTGCCGTCTTCAGCGGCACGGACGATCACGACGTGGAGGATTGGTTGTCCTCTTACGACAGGGTGAGCGCTCATAACCGTTGGGACGACACTATGAAACTCACCAACGTCATCTTCTACCTAACCGGCGTCGCCCACCTTTGGTTCCAAAACCACGAATCGGACTTCAGCACCTGGACCGAATTTAAAACCAGCTTCGCCGACATCTTCGGCCGTCCGGCAGTACGCAAACTTCGCGCCGAGCAGCGTCTTCGCGTTCGCGCACAGCAGAGTGGTGAATCATACACCAGCTACATAGAAGATGTCATCAATCTCTGCAAGCGCGTCAATGCGTCCATGGCGGAGGCCGAAAAAGTTAAACACGTCCTGAAAGGAATCGAAGACGACGCTTTCAATATGCTTGTGGGCAAAAACGTCACATCTGTAACCGATATATTCGACCACTGCCAAAGCTACGACGAGCTCCGCCGACAGCGCGTTTTCACTCGGCAGCCCTCTGCACAGACAGACACAGTAACTAGCCTGAGCATGACGACTGAGGACAGCTCGCTACTGCTCCAGATCAAGCAGTTTGTCCGTGAGGAGGTTGCGCGGCAGCTTTCGCTTCTTCCTACCATTCCGAGTCCATCTAACCTAACTTCGACACTCCAGCACGTGATCCGGGAGCAAGTGTCCGAGGCCCTGCCGCCGGTTTCCTCCCAGTCTCCCGTCGCTGCGCCACTAACCTACGCCGAAGCAGTCAGGCGTCCCCGCCCAGACACATTCGTGTCGTACCAACATCCACCGCAGTCGACCCTATTTCGTCCTGCCCGGCCACCACTGCAACGTTTCCGTCCATGGCGCACACCAGACAACCTACCCATTTGTTATGCCTGCGGCATTCCTGGCCACGTGATGCGTCACTGCCGCCGCCAAGTTTCGTCCCCTGCTGCGGATACCAACCCTCGAGGTTACGCCTACGCCCCTCTTCAGCCTTTTCACCGCAATTCGCCTTCTGAGCCCACTGGTTCCTCCGATTACAGCCCCTCTATTCGCCGCCGCTCTCCATCTCCGCGTCGCCGCTCGGTTTCCCCGATGCGCCGTCGTCCCTCTTCCCCTTCGGAAAACTAGTGCCCGCAGTTCCGGAGGCAAGAACTGCGTGCTCGTCGCCAAGCTCAAGACCTCGACTTTCTCCGGCCAATCTGATCACCGTTTCTGTGGAGGGCACCGATGCTTTCGCGCTTGTTGACACCGGTGCTGCTGTATCTGTACTCAGTGCAAAATTGTGCCGCCAGTTACGAAAAGTGATGACTCCGCTATCTGGTTTTATGCTTCGCGCCGCTAATTCGCAAATTATCGCGCCTTTGGGGGCCTGTACAGCTCGAGTTACTATTCAGGACGTTCTGTACGTTGTTGAATTCATCGTCTTCGCATCGCCGTCTCACGACGTCATCTTAGGCTGGGACTTTCTCTCGCGACATGAAGCTGTCATCGACTGCACTCGTTCCGAAGTCGCCCTTCTTCCATTCGGCAACGCATCGGTGAGCGCTTCCACTAACCCGTGCTCCAAGTTGACTGTGGCTGATGACGTCGTGATCCCGCCGTGCTCTGCTGTGCTCGTCTCTGTTCATTGCCACTCTGCATCCAACGGCCCTGTCATCTTCATCCCGTCCGACTCCTTCGCTTCTCGTCACTGTCTACCCCTGCCATTCGCCGTCCTTACCGTCTCAGCCGGCTGCAGCGCCTTGCCCCTGACGAATCCATCCCTGTGCCCTTCTAATCTTCTTCGCGGTGAATGCCTGGGACGTGTCCAGCCTTTCGCCTCCATCGTCGCCTGGGACCCTTATGAGGATGACCCCTGCCGCATGCAAGTGTCTTCACTTACTTCTTCCCCATCGTCTCCTGATCCCGCTCCCGAAGCCGTCTTTGAGCGCCCAATCGACGCGAATCTTTCGCCACCGCAGAAGACCCAGCTTGAGGCCCTGCTAAATAAGTTTCGGTCATCGTTTGACTTCTCCAATCACCCTTTGGGCCGCACCTCAGCTGTTACCCATAGGATCGACACTGGCGCCCATGCACCGTTGCGCCAACGCCCATATCGCGTCTCGGCCACCGAACGCCAAGTTATCGACGCCCAGGTAAATGACATGCTACAGAGGGGCGTCATACAACCATCGCACAGTCCTTGGGCTTCCCCCGTCGTCCTTGTCACCAAAAAAGATGGCTCTATCCGCTTTTGCGTTGACTACCGGCGCCTGAACAAAATTACCCGCAAAGACGTCTACCCGCTGCCCCGCATTGATGACGCACTTGACTGCTTGCAGGGAGCTGAATTCTTTTCTTCTTTAGATCTACGTTCGGGTTATTGGCAAGTCCCGATGGCCGACGCTGACCGCTCCAAGACAGCCTTTGTGACGCCTGACGGGCTCTATGAATTCAACGTCATGCCCTTCGGACTATGCAATGCCCCTGCCACTTTTGAGCGGATGATGGACACGATACTGCGCGGCCTGAAATGGAAAACATGCTTATGTTACTTGGACGATATCGTTGTTTTCTCCCCAGATTTCCAGACGCACCTCGTTCGCCTGGAGCAAGTTTTGGGATGCCTCGCGGCAGCCGGGCTTCAACTCAATTTAAAGAAATGTCGCTTCGCTGCTCGTCAGTTGACGATTTTGGGCCACGTCGTGTCGAAACAGGGTGTCCTTCCTGACCCAGCAAAGCTTCGTGCTGTCTCTGAGTTTCCGAAGCCCTCTACGATGAAGGAACTTCGCAGTTTCATCGGCTTATGTTCTTACTTCCGGCGCTTTATTCGAAATTTCGCTTGCATCCTCGCACCTCTGACTGCACTTCTTCGTGGCAGTAGCGACCTATCAAGCTGGAGTCCTGCCTGTGACGACGCGTTCATCACGTTGCGCCGTCTACTTACCTCTCCGCCCATACTGCGCCACTTTGACCCTGCTTCTCCAACTGAAATCCACACAGATGCCAGTGGCGTTGGTATCGGTGCTGTTCTTGCTCAACGGAAACCGGGGTATGCGGAGTATGTTGTTGCATACGCGAGCCGCACCCTGACGAAGCCAGAGCAAAACTACTCAGTAACTGAAAAAGAGTGCTTGGCGATCGTTTGGGCGATCGGGAAATTTCGGCCTTACGTGTACGGCCGGCCTTTCGCGGTCGTCACGGACCACCATTCCCTATGTTGGCTGTCCTCCCTAAAAGACCCAAATGGCCGCCTCGCCCGATGGGCCTTACGCCTTCAAGAGTACGATATTCGTGTGATCTATCGCTCTGGCAGGAAGCATAACGACGCCGACGCTCTCTCTCGTTCACCTCTAGCCAATGAACGTGCCTCTCCTCCCGCCATCGACTGCGCCTCCTTGTCATTGGACGATATGCCCAACGAGCAGTCCAAGGACCCTTGGATCACTTCTCTTGTACGTTATCTTTCAGACCGTTCTGTCGTGCCGGTACCGCGCGCAATCCGCCGTCAGGCTGCCCACTTCACTGTTTATGATGGGATTTTGTACCGCCGCAATTACCTCTCTGATGGGCGCAAATGGCTCCTAGTGATCCCTGGACATTTACGCTCAGAAATATGCGCAGCCTTTCATAGCGACCCGCAAGCTGGTCACGGCGGTGCTTTTAAGACCTACAACCGGCTTCGCCTCCGCTATTACTGGCGCGGCATGTATAACTACGTACGAAAATTCGTCCGTTCCTGCCCCGATTGCCAGCGCCGCAAGCTCGCTCATCACCATTCGACCGGTCCTATGCAGCCTTTGTCTTGCCCATCCAGGCCATTTGACCGAGTTGGCATTGACCTTTATGGACCACTTCCCTACACTGCTGCAGGAAACCGCTGGGTCATCGTCGCTGTAGACCACCTGACACGGTACGCCGAAACAGCCGCCCTCCCAGCTGCTACGGCGCGGGATGTTGCAGCCTTCCTCTTGCACCATTTCATACTTCGGCACGGAGCCCCGCGTGAACTGTTGAGCGACCGTGGGCGGGTGTTTCTGTCAGACGTAGTTTCATCTCTTCTGCAGCAATGCAACATTACTCGCCGCACCACTACTGCCTATCATCCCCAGACGAACGGCTTGACAGAACGTTTCAATCGAACATTAGGTGACATGTTGTCAATGTACGTCGCGGCAGACCATTCTAACTGGGACGTCATCCTCCCCTTCGTCACATATGCCTACAACACCGCTACGCAGAGCACTACTGGTTTCTCACCATTCTTCCTTCTATACGGCCGTGAACCATCCTCGCCGCTCGACACTATTCTTCCGTACCATCCTGATTCGTCGGATTCCACAACCGTATCTGAAGCCTCCAGACACGCTGAAGAGTGCCGCCAGCTCGCCCGGTCATTCACGTCTGACGACCAAGGGCGCCAGAAATACCGTTTCGACCACTCCCATGGCACAGACACTTTTCAGCCGGAATCCCTTGTTTGGCTCCGTGTGCCTACTGCTGCCCCAGGTCTCTCTACCAAGTTGCTGCCAAAATACCACGGACCCTACCGTGTCCTTGAGCGCACTTCTCCCGTCACTTACATCGTTGAGCCCGTGACGCCATCACCCGATCTCCGACGACGTGGGCGCGAGACCGTTCACGTTTCGCGTTTGAAGCCGTATTACGACCCCTGCGTCCTGTTGACTCCCTAAATCGCCAGGATGGCTCTTTTTCCCCCGGGGGCAAATGTAAAGAGGAAGACGCTTAGCAGACGGAGCAACAGAACCGATGCGCGGCGCGAGGCGAGAAGAAGACGATCGGCAGCTGAAGCAGCAGAACCGACGCGCGGCAAAAGCATCAACTGTTCCGGGACCGGACCTGCCCTTGCCCGCTCTAACCGGCCTTAACAACCAGTCATCTCTTGCCAATAAAGGCCGCTACAGGCCATAAATCTATAGATTGTCTACAGACTGTCCATACCATTTGTACTGCCTATAGACTGTTCTCTACGATTTGTCTATAAAGAGTCTATATATAGACTTTAGAGACAGAAATTTATGGACAGTGTATAGGCTGTCTAAAAAGTTTTTGTAAGGCGAGTCTGACTTTCAATGAATATGGGCAGACAGATGTGCGGGGCACGTAATGACAGGGAACCAATAGAAATACACCGTATTTAGCAGTGTTTAGCTGCTCTCAAGAGGCCGCATCGCAGCTTGCAACTACAGAGAAGAAGTTTAGCGATAAAGAAGCGCAAGCACACGTGCACGCACAGAAGCAACCCAGTAACTAATATTTACATTGAGTCGCAAATATTGAACGTTGTCGATGCTCAACACATCCCAGAACCCTTGTCTATGGCGGCACACGCCATGGTGTCATATGGTACTGAAATCAAACGAAGGCTTTAGATTTTTGTTGCTGTGGGGCACATGAGGGAAAACATCCGCTCTACGATAAAGAAGAGCGCCCATAACATCGACCTGCTCGAAAAACAAAAACCCGGTACAGCGCAACGAGCTATGGAAAGAAAAATAATAAGTGTAACGTTAAGGGACAAGACAAGGGAAGAGTGGGTCAGGGATCAAACACGTGTTAATGACATCCTAGTCGATATCAAGAGGAAGAAATGGGCTTGGGCAGGGCATGTGATGCGAAGGCAAGATAACCGACTGCTCTTAAGAGTAGGAGTATAGACACCAGGGGCGTAGTCAGGGGGATTGCTTATGGGGCTTCAGCCCCCCCTCCCCTGAATTTTTTTCGAACTGTCACGCACCGCTGACCAAAAGAACCGCCGGCGCCGGAAGTCATTCAGGATTTTGTCACCTACAATGTCCTTTCAGACTAGAAAAGACATTTCGGCGCGAATATTGCTAAATCGGGTTGGATTTTGTGGCAACGCCCATGCAGTTGGAGCCACGTAACGCAAGGAGCCCCATCCTAGCACAAGCTTTCAAGTGCCTATCGATGGCAAGCGGGCTCGCCGCGGCATCTCGCGGCGGCCGCGGAGTCTACGGAGCCACGCATTTCAATTCGGAACATAGATTAGGAATCTTAGAGGGTATAAAGCTCCCATAAACTTTTGATGCCAAAGCTGCACTGAGATTTCAAAAGCCGTGCTTTAGATATTCAAATCGAGAACTTCAATTAATTTATTATTCCTATATATTTTACATATTTTTGCATAGTTTTCAGAACTCCTCTTTTTACATGTGCTCGCTGTTGCGACTAAAATTTCGGTGCAATTACTCGCAATATATGACCGGTGACAGCTGCTTCTGCGCAGTACACTGAACGAAGGACAGTGTCATTGAGATTTTTCGCTGGCCGTTGCATATGTACAAAAATGTAAAGGTACTTGAACAACAAAGATTCAGTTTAGTTTAGTTTATTGGAGTTTAATGTCCCAAAGCGACTGAGGCTATGAGAGACGCCGTAGTGAAGGACTCCGGAAATTTCGACCACCGGGGGTTCTTTAACGTGCACTGACATCGCACAGCACACGGACCTCTAGAATTTCGACTTCAAGAAATTAAGCCGCCGCGGCCGGGATCGAACCCGCGTCTTTCGGGTCAGCAGCCGAGTGCCGTAACCACTGGGCCACCAACAAAGATTCATTAAAATATTTGTCCTCTACATGCTCATGTCATGGCCTTGACGTTTTTCATATCAGCGGCATGCACTGTTTTGCTCATATCGGACTGATATAGCTCTAGACTTCGTGGGATATTTTCTTTACTTATTAAATACGCAAAAACATGGAAGCATTGGTATCACTTATGTCTGCCATGATTTTTGGACATACGAATACATTCTCTTATTTAAAAAAATACGCATTTCACTTGTCTAGACAGCGCGGAGCGTTAACTACTACATAATGACATCGTCAAAGGCAACGCATTTATTATTATTGCGTTTGATCGCTCCACAAATTCTATAAGGAGGCCGCGCTGCAACATGAGCCCCCCCCCCCCCCCCTCCCCTTCCACCCCTGAACAAAATTTCTGGCTACGCCACTGATAGACACCTAATTTTGGTGGCATTTTTTCTTCTGTACAGTGATGAGGAAGACACTACTATGCATGGGTCACCAGGTGACCCATGCATAACGCTTAAAACCGTTAAATAATTTATAATCGAATTTTTATGCCATGCTGCTTCTGTTTCGGTCTCAACAGCTAAAAGATGGCTTTAATGTCAAAGTGTGATTATAGGTCACGGGAGGCATGGGAAAACTGCGATATAATCGTTGCTCCATCGTTTTAATTCACTACACTGCTGAAACCAGCCTTCCTCAACAGCCGGAATGACAATGAATCTAGAAGCAGCGATTATACGGCAGTTTTTTCATACCTCACGTGAGCACTAACCACACCTCGACGTCACAGCCATCGGTCAGCTGTTGAAACCGAAACCGAAACATCACGAAAAAGAAATTCTATTAAAAATTATTCAGCGATCGCACTAAAATACCACATGGGGATTCATGTATAATAATGCCTTACGCATCGTTACAAACAAGCACACACGCACCGAAAAGCTAGGTGTCTATACACCTTAAGAATGTATTCACATAAAATGGAAGTGTAGCAAGGGGCGGCAGAAAGTTAGGTGGGCGGATGAGATTAAGAAGTTGGCGGGGACGCGGTGGCTGCAACTGGCGAAGGACAGGCTTGACTGGAGAGACATGGGAGAGGCCTTTGTCCTGCAGTGGGCGTATTTAGGCAGATGATGAAGACAGCATTCACGTCTTAAGCTTTAGAAGATGTGTTCATAACGGAGAATAAATCACGCTAGGTGCCTTGTTGGCCACAAATTAACGTTATTCAAATGGCGAATCGAAGAAACTACGCGAATGTACAGAAATGGCAGTGTGCGAAGCTCGGCCGGCATTATAAGATGAGTGCGCTTAGACAATGAGAGGACGGAGACCCGAAGAGGCGGAGAGGAAAATGGAGTAGGGGGGGGGGGGGGGGGGGGGGGGGGTGTCTAGCGCACATTCAGAGATGGATTCATTCGCCTCGGCTGCCTGTCTCTTCCCGGTCCGAACCGTCACGCGAACAATCGACCGGCACCGGAGACGCGGCCAGAAACGGGCGCAGGATTGTTTGCTGTCTTTTTTCCTTCGCTCAGAAGAGGACCCTCGAACGCGGCAACAATGAGGCCACGCTCGCGAATGAATAGGCGGCTCTCTTCACCAGCACTGGCGCTCCGCAAATCGGAACCGGAAGAGACTTATTTCGTCAGCAGCAGCACACAACACGCGTGCGTCCCCACTGAAAAGAGAAGTGCACGAACACACGCACATGGGGCTGACGCCAGCGTTTCAGGGTTCGTCAACGCAGCCGGAGACTCGCTGAAACCAGCCCTCCCACCCTCCACCGCCACCCAAAACACGGCTCTTTGTGAACTCGCTCGCCGCCCTCGACATGTGAAAAGCCCTACCCAGTCGGTCGCCCACCCCTCGAGCGCCGCTCGCCGCCAAAGCCAAACTTCATAAACAAGTCATCAACAGGAGCTACGCGGCGGCAAAATGCAGCGCTCGCGGTTTTGGCTGGCGCCGAAGGGTGGAAGTGGGAAGAGGAAGGAGGGAGAGACAGAGAGGAAGAGAGTGGTTGCTCCCTCGACACGGCGCGTCGGAGAGCAAACAATCGGATTTGTTCTGAAACGCGGTGACGCAAACCGAATCACGGCCGCATAACAACGAGACTGCTCGTGTGCGGTGGACGAAGAATTTTCCTGCGGTTAGAGGTGGGGGAGAGAGGGGAAGTTAGACGCAGCGCCAAACTAGAACGACGACGACGTCGCATTCGGTTTGACGCGTAATCCGACCGTGGCACTGTGAGGGCCTTTCAGAGGCGACTGAAGAGGAGATGGGAAAGCAGACGGAGGCGGGGTGGGGGGGGGACAGGAGCAGACTAGCGCCACCGGAAATAGGAAGAAAGGCAGCGGCACGAGTTTTGCCCGGGAAGCGACGACGAATTTGGAGTCGGCGAATGCTAAATTAGCATTCAGCGTGCACGCTGCGGCAAGAAAGAAAAAAGAGCGCCACGCGTCTGATTTGACCCTCTTTATCTCACTCTCTCTCACTCCTCGTGGATGCTTTCTCTCTAACTCTCTCACTTTTTGCTTCGTTTTTCCTTCCACCAACCCGCTGCCACCATAGAACGCCACTTAGCGCTCCCCACGTTGGGCGCCACATTGTGGGGCCACACAGAGCGCCATGTTTTGCAATGAAGCCGCAAGGTGGAAAGGAAAAGCGGAGGAAGAGAGAGCCAATGAAAACGCATAAATCGGTCGTCGTTCATGCTAATGGCGTTTTCTGAAAGCTCTCATTGTGAATGCGTAAGCAGCTGCCGTCAGCAAACTCTCTCTTCCCACTTTTATATGCCCGTGCCGCGAGCACGCCGAACCGCGCGCTCGTCAAGAGGCAACAGCTCTTTCCCTCTCTTTGTACTCGTCGAAATTTCGTAGTTTTCGCTGCCCGCTTTCACGCTTCCCTCCATCCATGCCTTTTCTGCTGCTATAGGCGTTATTTCGGCTTAGCAGGGAACAAACATGAAGATACAAACTTATGAGACGGCCATAAGCCGAAATATAGCTTAAAGGGTTTGTATGGAAGGCTAAATTTGCCTCAGAGGAATGCTAGCGAACGAAGGCAACTGCCGCTGCCAACCATCCAGCAGTCTCGCCGCATACCTCTCGATCGTCACTGCGTTCTGAGCCAAGCGTATTTGTTTGGGAAGGGCTGGTTTTGCAAACTGCCAGTCTGACACAGGTACTGTTTACAAGCCCGGCCGTGATCGGAACGAGATGCTTTGGTGATGTGACACCGCGGAAGGTCACCGTCGCTGAGGAGGATGAGTTATGGGAATGAAAGTAAACATTGTGTTACGGTGGGACTTGCTCAAATGTTACTTATATGTAAGAGTAAGCGGGAAACATTGTGTGCTTATGGGAGGCTTACGGCTGCACGGCCCTGAGCCCTCCCGCTTGATTACGTCTGTCAATACGTGAACCGTACTGGCAGCGTGGAGTGTGGTGCTCTCAGGGTAAGGTGATTTGAACCTTGTCGTCTGTGCATTAAATGCGCGTACCTGTCCAGCGCCACATGACCGATGAGATACAAAGAGCTAAATTTATCAAACAACGATGAGGTTCGGAAAACTGCAGAACTATTCCAGCTGTGGTGAGAAATATCCAAGCCACTTTCTGAAGTTTCTAAAGATACGTTTGCTCGTTAGAATGACATAATTGTGGGATTTTGTGACGGATTGCATAGCTGAAAGAGATGCTTGGTACCTGCTTGGTAGCTTGGTGCCTAAGCTTGGTACCTGAACACCGACATCCAGAGCGGTGCTTTTGGAGGTCTCGATTTGTGCTCGAGGATGGAGGTTGCTACACGAAATATTAAACGGACTTATAAATGAGGCTGGCCGCATCGGAGCGTACACGAAGCAAGTCTTTCAGAATGCAAGAAGGCTTCGAACTCCGTCACTGCTTTCGTTAAACTTTTATGTAGTACGTCTGTTGGACGCCGCGTAAACTTGTTGAATGAGCATAGTATATATGTAATCTTGGATGATTACAGTCGAAACTCGTTATACCGAAGTTGAAGGGTCTCGGCGATTGCTTCGTGTTGACGGAGCCTGTGTTGACGGTGCTTCCAGGTGGAACCGTCACTCCTTCGTTATATTTATTATTTCGTTATAACGAAGTTCGACTTAGCAAAAAACAAATGAATGTAAAGGAAGGTCAGATCTACTGTAAGATTAGTCAACTTGCCGATTTTACTGTTCGGCAGTAACACAAGTCCATCACCTGCTCTACTCTGTGGGACTTAGCGAAAAAAAAAAAAAATCTCGAGCACGGAAGAGAAAATTAAGTAAGGCAGGGCGTACGTTGATAACAGCTCAAATAATTTGGAACATGGGAAAGGTGAACGCGAGAAAGCGCCCTTCTTGTCTTGCGTGTGCATTTATCTTTTATCTACTTAAAGGCGCTGTTTTTAGTTTGGTAAGTTTCGCAGTAAACCAATTACCTCTCAGTGATACTTTGATCCAACTCGTTGAGGGTCTGACGCGAACTAGAAGTTGGCAGTGGCTGATATAAACTAATAGTGGAACTACTGTTAATTATCACAGTAAATGAAACTTCTGGCGGCCTGGAGGCCAAGACAGTTTTACAGTATTTTGTGGACAAGATCGTTTCCTGGATGATCGGCGAATTCGTTACCATTGCAATCACTTCCGCCACTAGCCAGCTCACCTCCCTTAAACAAAAAATACCCCTTAGGAAGGAACATATCTGCGAATCCAGCGCTCGATTCTAAGCAGGCTATTGGTCAAGACAGGGAAGCATGTGCACAAGGTAACGCAAGAAACGAGTGTGCTCAGTAGAGACCTTTCGCGTACCGCCATTACTACCTCTTACAACGTAGAGCGTGCCGCCACCGCGCCTGCGAATATCGTACTGCTCTCACCAGATGGAGCCAGGTGCTGGCCAGGGGGTGGTACGCGCAACGCTAAAACGTCTGTAATGACCACAGTCGACATTTCATTCACGCGTACTGAACAAAAAGGACGACAAAAAAGGCCCGAGAAGGCCACACATGCCCCTCAACAACGACGAATCCCTGGACCTGTCGCGGTGGCGTATAGGCTGTGGCGTTCGGCAGCTGAGCAAGGATGCGGGGTCGAATCCTGACCGCGGCGGCTGCATTTTCAATGGCGATGAAACGAAAAAACGCCCATGCACTGTGCGATGCCGGTTTACGTTAAAAAAACCTCAGGTGGTCGAAATTGATCCGGAGCCATCCGCTACGGCGTCTCACGTAACACATGCGGAGCTTTAGGGCATTGAACAGTATATATGCAGTACGAGCCATCGGCTTTTCTGAACACCGCAATGTGGAACGCACGAGTACAGCTCCAAGTACACTGTGAGCTCGCTGAACAGGCTCTACTGGTTGCACAGGGGTGTAAAAGTACTTGCAGTTAGAAAATGAAGAATAACAGATAGTTGCAATTGTAAACGGGCCAATTTTAGGGCTTGATCGCTTCGTAAGGATGCAGTGACCACTCGCGGCAGCCTGCGCTGAAGACCGGCCAAAATAGAAGCATGGGCGGGTTGGTAGGTATTCATTCTAAAACTGCGCAGACAAGACAACGACGACGGAAAGAAGCGTACAACAGAAGCGTATACAGCGCTTGCGTCGTAGGCTTCTTTCCGTCGTCCTTGTATTGTCTGCGCTGTTTTATACTCAAGACCGGTTCTAAGTACTCAGATCGCGACTTGGCCGATATTGGCCGATACGTGCGAGCAGTTACACGCGAGAGCTTCTCCACAAACGAATGATCACTAATTTCTCAGCGGCGCATACCGCATACACACAAATAGTCACGCCTCGAAACGGGAAGTGAGAGCTGGGAAAAACATTTTAAAAGCCAAGAGGTCACGCACGCGTCCAAAGAGATACCGAGTCAATGGCCCCCGCCAGAGCAACCCACATACAAGCGCAGTCGCGCGACAAGCTCGCGGCGAGGTATCAGCGCCCGCCGCTGCGCCAAGAGATCATCGACGTGCGCTCTAGAGGCGTTGACCTGGCTTGACAGCTGCGCTGGCTCGCTGCTCGGGATGCGCATTGACTTCCGTGATGCACATGACGCGCGATCGTCAGAAAGGGAGCGCTGAGCGCTGCATGCCGTAATTACGCGGATATGGGCAGCAGGTAATTTCGGAAACCGCTGCACCCGTCCCTCCCCCGCCACCCCACCATATCATGATATTTTCTATCCTGCAGTGGCATTGAGGACAAATTGAAGCTACCCTGTATCAACCGTCTACCGCGTTAATGACATATATGCTGATCTCACTGTAAGCTGCTCTATTATAAGCTTGAAAAATGTGAAAAAAAAAATATGAATACATGTATCGCCACTATCAATGTATAAAAGAGCTGTATCTCACCTGTACTCACCTATGGTGCAGAAACGGACAACGCAGCTAGCTATGGAAAGAAAAATGATAGGTGTAACGCTAGGAGGCATGGGAGAGGGCAGAGTGTGTCAGGGAACAAACACGGTTTAACTACATACTAGTTGAAATCAAGAGGAAGAAATGGGTATGGGCAGGGCATGTAATGTGAAGGCAAGATAACCGGTGGTCCTTAAAAGTAACAAACTTGATTCCAAGAGTAGGTAAGCGTAGCAAGGGGCGGCAGGAAGTTAGGTGGGCGGATGAGATTAACAAGTTTGAGGGGATACGGTGGCCGCAGATGGCAAAGGACAGGATTAATTGGAGAGACATAGGAGAGGCCTTTGCCCTGCACTGTGGGAGTAGTCATGCTGTTGATGATGGTGACGATGGGCACTGTCAGTCGTTTTCGCGAGCAATGTTTGCCTCGTTGCTGGCTTTTGGGACTGGGAAGGGCATGGCCTCCACATAAACTTTGGTTTTTGTTAGCAACTCCGCAATTTCTACTCCGTGGCGGCAGCTGCAGTTTTCACACGGCTACGCAAAGCCTTATTAAAAGCACAGAGCGCCAGCAGCAAAACAAACATGAGATGCGCCCTTATTAGACATTCGATTTTGTTGTCTTCGCCCCCAAAAGGACAGGAAGGATAAACTAAGTTACACTAAGTGCAAGTTACACTAAGTGCAAACGACATCGCACCATAAACAGCAGTGGACTGAGTTTTCTCTTTTACTTCCATCTTTCGGCGTGCACATTCGAGGACAAGGAGAGACAAAAAAAGAACTTTGCAGTGT
Organism: Amblyomma mixtum; assembly: GCF_055824585.1. Taxonomy (NCBI): domain Eukaryota; kingdom Metazoa; phylum Arthropoda; class Arachnida; order Ixodida; family Ixodidae; genus Amblyomma; species Amblyomma mixtum. The sequence continues at coordinate 43,862,100 of NC_143019.1, read as the reverse complement.
CACAATGCGAACAAGCACCAGGCATCGAGGCGGCTCATTCACGTCAGCTCTGAACGGTGCTGTGTATATGCCCCTCGTTTTGGAACAATGAGAGCAGATGAATAAGAAGACGCAGACAGAACAGAAGAGAGACTATAGTGGGAGAAGGTCGGAGCGCTGAAGGGATCAGGGGAGAGGGAAAGGGGGTAGGGGCGTCGCGGCGGCGAACACAGCGCCACTATTGTCGCAATAACGCGCGTCGGTGTGTCATGCCCGTCGCACATGTCTGACACTAGAACGCCGCAGGAAGCCGCGTGGCCGCTGTGTGTATGGTGGCTCCGAGGTCTCCGGGTGCCCAAAGGGGGTTGAGTGGGAGAGGGGGGGGGGGGGGGGGTGAGAGTTGTTTCGGAGAGGCAGCCGCGACGGGAACGGTTGGTGACGAAACGAGTGGCAACAAAGTTTCAGTCTCGAGAGCCCTCACGCGCGGATAGACAGCGCGGGAGCTGCAGTGGAACAACCGCGCGCAGCGGCTTCTTTGTCTCGCAAAACAATGAGATTTCGTGGAGACGAGCAGTTCGCTGGAAGTAAGCGCAGAATGAAACGGCGGTGGCTGTCTGAAAAAAAAAAGAGAAGGACAGCCTGCCGAAGGCGCACTAAAAGCAAAGAAATAAGGGACTAGCAGAGAAAAAGTTCGTGCGAAGGAACGGGTGTTCGCACAGACGCGCGGATCCCCGCCACACACCCAGAATCTGCTTGAGAGACGGATTGATCGGATACTGAGCAACACCACAACTGCAGCGGGCCTGTCTCTCTTCGTTAGAGTCAGACAATAGCGAGTTTTAGAACAGGGGACCCTATCGGTTCGTGGGATAAGGGAATATCGGAGCGCCAGTGCGCAAGCATAGAACAATAAAGCCCCTCGGATTATTGTCCTGCGCATCTGGACTGGCGCCCCGCTATTCCCCTAGTCCTATTAAAAAAAAAATGAAAATTGATTTTTGAAAATTGGTTTCTTAGGAAAGGAAATGGCGCAGTAACTAACTGTCCCATATACCTCGATGAACATCCGAACTGCGCCGTAAGTCAAGGAATATAGGAGGGAGTGAGAGAAGAAAGGAAGAAAGAGTTGCCGTAGTGGAGTAAGAATAATTGGTTTTTCAGGAAAGGAAATGGCGCAGTATCTGTCTCACATATCTCGGCGGATGCCTGAACCACGCCGTAAGGGAAGGGAGGAAGGTGGGAGTGAAAGAAGAAAGAGAGAAACATGTGTCGTAGTGGAGGTCTCCGAAATAATTTCGGCCACCTGGGGTTCTTTAACGTTCAATGACATCGCACAGCACACGGGCGCCTCTTGCGTTTCGCCTCCATCGAAACGCGGCCGCCGCGGTCAGGTTTTCGAAATAATTTCGTCCACCTGTGGACCTGTACCGTGCACTGACATCGCACAACACACGGGCGCCTTTTTTGTTTCGCCTCCATCGAAACGGGTATACGGGTTCGAACCCGTGTACTCCGGCTCAGTAGAAGAGGGCCTTCACCAGTGAGCCACCGCGGCGCGTCTATTCTAAAGCTCCCTCATGTCTCTCTGCAGCCTTAGCATTCTGGCGACGGGAGAAGGATAGCGTCGGACCTGGCAGCCAACCAGCATGGGGTGTGCCTCGTGTATTTATGTTTTCGGGGAGAAACTGTAATAAAAGACGGGAAGATCAAGTCGACTGCTATATCGTTGTAGGGCTATAAAGACAAGAACGTACAGACGCGGTAAAAAGTGTCTGACCCCTACCCACCATTCAAGAATATTTCGCGTGTGCGCAGAACCGGGAACCCTTGTTACGTAACTAAGGCAGCAAATCTTTGATCTCTCCAGTCGCGAAAGACGACATGGTGCGGGCATTCCATTTGGTCCAAAACTCAGTGGTCAGCTGACCGCAACGTTATTTGCAGTATTCTGGTTGCGCACTGCGCAGGATATGGATACGGTAGAGAAAGGGAAGTTGTGGCTAGGCGCCGGCGATAGGTGACCGCCCAGCTCAGTAGGCGGCGGCTTCGTTTGCCATCTCATGGGAACTATACAAGTCGGAAAGAAGTCAAGAATGCAACGGAGAATGCCCCCTTTCAACGGAGGCGTTCCAGCCAATGGCGTTCACCGGTTCTCATGACGTCGTGGTTAATCTTACTAGCGTCAATAGTAGGTATCCGGCAAGTGCCTCTGTGAAATGGGATTAAGCCCGACCTTATGACAATCGATCCACCCCGTTGGCCGGAGGTCTGCTTTGAGCGGAATTCGCCGCTGCCTTCTCGACTTGCATCCTACTATAGGCGCAGATCCACTCAAGAGTCAACCTGAATGATTTAGCAGCTCTGGAGTGACCTCCTATAAAATCGGTGCGCATGCCCCATGGCAGCCAGGTTTATTGCATTACTCTGCTAGGACAGGCATAAGAATGAAGTCAACAGTCCCGAGAATGTTATTTTTACTCATTGTTTGGTTTGGTTTGTGGGGTTTAACGTCCCAAAGCGACTAAGGCTATGAGAGACGCCGTAGTGGAGGGCTCCGGAAATTTCGACCACCTGGGGTTCTTTAACGTGCACTGACATCGCACAGTACACGGACCTCTAGAATTTCTCCTCCAAAGAAATTCTAGCCGCCGCGGCCGGGATCGAACCCGCGTCTTTTGGGTCAGCAGTCGAGCACCATAACCGCTAAGCCACCGCGGCGGCTTTACTCATTGTAATGTTGATAGGAATGATAAATTAGTTACGTGATCCCTTCAAATGAAAGATAGCTCTGGTGAAAGCAGAAGATACGTCCACGTGCTGCCGGTGAAATCCAAGCGCACGACCTCAGCACGTCGCGTGCGATGTTTTACCCACTAAGCAAGGAAGGCGGCTCTCTCGTCTTCCGCTTTGGAAGGCGTTTACGTTGCGCGTAGCCTAACCTTGAATGTGTCCATAAGCGTCAACCCTGGCCGCAGTGATGGACGTGAAACATCGTTACATCGCGAGAGCCAAATAGAGCTTCTTAGAAAGGGCAGGGCGGCAATAGTGCAAGGCCTGTCTTGCTACTTATGGAACCAAGACTACCTGAACTGATACCCTCATTGGGTGCTGAGTAGACAGGCCGAGAAATAAGAGGGTTGCTTAGTAGCTGGTATCAGTGTTCGCGACGGATTTTGTTGAAAAATTCACATAGACTCCTAATAACTTCATGTACGGGCAATGCGATAGCATTAGAAGCGGTTGATGCCTTTACGGGCAGTGATGCCATTTCCGGTCTGATGTAATCACCTCCTTCCAGCTAATGGAAATTATCCGCTTTGGGGGCGTCACTTCTCTCCAGCCAATGGAAATTATCCCCTTTGATGACGTCACTTTGCTGCAGCCAATAAGAATTATTATTTATTAATGAATAAATAAACAAAGGACGTCCCTTCCGGTCTGGTGAAATCATCTGCTTCCAGCTAATAGGAATTATCCACTGTGGTGACGTCATTTCCCTCTAGCCAATAGGAATTATCTGGTTTGGTGACATCACTTACCTCAAGCCATTGGTCGAATTTTATTAGAGACATGTTTTTTTCTCCGATTGCATTTTTAACGCTCTCGAATTAAAATCAAATTCTCAAACCAAAATGACATTGTGACATAATGGGTTTACCCCGTCCTCCGCTCTCATATTAATTTTCGTTCTAAAATAAGAATGAACTGATGCGGGTATCTCGAGGTTATTGGCCAAAAAGCATTGCTCCGGAAGGTTCTCTCGAAATTATGTTCTAATGAGGCAGTTGCAAGGTACTGAACTTTAGTTTTTATCGCCAACTCTCTTCCCCGAAGTGGTTGCATCCAGCAAAGCAAGCTCGGCCTCCCCCGGCGCAGCGGGTCAACATTCGCCAGTGTCGTAAAACTCTTCTATGGAAGCACTCACGCGCGACTGACACCGCCAGCGAAACAAAGCGATGTCGATAGGAGAGCGGGTACGATGAGAGGCACGAAGAGACGAGGTCATGTTTCAAGCGAACTTTTCAGACCTGCACTCCGTGGGTGGGGATCATGAAACACGTGCATGGGCATTAATGCAAAGTTCGTTACTCGCAACCTGAAACGACGTAAAACGCAAGTATGCTGCGAGTGAGGTGACGTCACGTTTAATTGCAGTCATCTCATTCGCAGTTCGCTCGCTCACAGGTTATTTCGTCCTTATTTGGTTTCGTGGGAATCTGAAAGCAACGTTTCGAACGAACAATGGAAGAACCAGAAGCTGAGCGAGTTAGATGTTGTTCATACTACAATAAATAGCGACAAGTTCTGCTCTAAAACACCTGCTATTGACTAAACGATTAAAGTTACAAAGCTGCGTTTCACCTCTACCGTACTTTTATTTTATACTTAAATTTATTATCTTTATTTTATTTTTTCTACATCGTTTAGGTGCTTAATCTGCTGCCTAAAATAAAGTCAATTATCTCTCTCTCTCTCATTTCGTTTTTTAGTAGTATGAGTGCTAGCTGGCATGAGTCTATAATAGACTGTTCATAGGCTTTTGTCAATAAAGTCTATAGACAAACTTTGTCAATAAAGTCGACTTTGTCAATAAAGTGCCAATAAACCTTTTTTCAATAAAGTCGACTTTGTTGTCGATAGACAACAAAGTCGACTTTCGATATATAACAAAGTCGATAGACAACAAAGTCGATAGACAAATCCTACGCACTAGTCATAAGGCAATAGAAAGCTATAGACAGTCCATAGACAATGTATTTATTTATGGCCATAATCTTCCCGTAGAACTTTGTGTGTTCACAGTATGTAGACTATGATTATAAAAGAGGCAACATCTATAGGAAGGCAATCCAGTCTATAAGAAATCTGCAGACAGTCTATAGGCCATTTTTATAAGGCTAAAAGAAAAGTATTTTCTTCTAGCCGTAACACGTGGATGCGCGTCAGTGTCCTTTTTCAGCACTCGCGTATTTACATTTCCACACAGTCACGAACACATCACTTGACAAGGCCGGCTACACACGTAAACAAACCGACTGTGGTGAGCGCGCGTTCAAAACAAGTGACGTCCCGGGTAAAGGAACCGTTTGGCGGATGACGACCACGGCAGTCGGCGTCAACGGACGGAGTCTTCCGCCCTGTCCGGACTTGGCGTGGCCCCTGCGATTGCCGTATTGAGCGATAGAGGATGCCTTGGGGCTCTCGGTGAGCGCTGCCACTTTGCTTGATTAAGGTATACCCGGGAGGTCCTAGAGAGAGTTCGGGCTCTGCTCAAGGATGGCGATGAAACGTGCGTCCGGATCCCGATATGTCCGCAGGGTTCAAGCAGCGACAACTGAAGCTGCGGACACAATAGAAACGATTCGCAGATATCGGGGCAGCGGTCACCCAAGGTCGAGTAAAGTGCACTCGTGCAGAAAATGTCTATCGTCAACACGAGAGCTGCACGTGCGCATCTGAGTGCGTGTGGCCGTGTGGACAGTATTCCTTCAGGCAGGTACAGTCTTTGTCAAAAGTATACAGCCCAAGGGGTCTGCTTCTGAGGCCTTGCAGAGCGGCTCCTCTTGCATACTCAGAGGTCCTTATCTCATGAAGGCGGGAGAAACTTAAGTTCTTAATCCTCCCAAGCTCAGGACTGTCAAGTATGCTTAACAGCCCTCCCTACAAGGCTTGGAAGCACACCCCTTGGGCTGTATATTTCTGACAGAGACTACAGCCTCGCGTAAGGGCACCGTTTGTTATGCGACAGCGTCTGCTCCCAAATATGGGTGGTACTACCCGCCCATTACACCTTTACTCTAACTAATAATACTAGAGGAAAAGGCGGCGGCCGCCTGGAATACTTCGAGCGTTGCTGGTTGGAAAGCCGCAGGCAACATGGCGTAAAAACACAGTATAAATGAGTAATTACTCATTAGCATTCATCCAAGGGCGGCCGCATGGCTTTAAAGGAAACATATGCAGCTTTACACCGGATAATCTCTCTGCCTTTCCTCCTACTCCGCCTATTCAGCTTTCACAGAAATTCCGCACATGAAGAAAAATTCATCCTGGTCCGTGGCTCGAACCTGGTACCACAACCTGACCGGGTGCCAGGTTCGAGCCAACACAACTAGGCCAACCAGAGCACCTATTCTTTTTTTCATCTGCGACGTTTCTGAGAAAGCTCTATAGCTTGCCTTCGTAAAGGCCTATGGCCTCCGTAAAGGCCTTGAGGGGACGGTAATGAGTAATTACTCCTGTATTACAAGTTCACCCCACCTGAGCGGGGAGGGGAGGGTTCCCGTAATCACTTTGAAATAAAGGACACAAGTTGTGTTGTAACAAGTTGGGTGCGAGCTGTTAGCTTCTTGAACGTGAGTGTTCAGTGACGCAATCCATTCCAGCAGTAAGGTGTCCCCAGCAAGTGATATCTTCTGGATTTACGCAAAGAGCGACACAGGGAACAAAAAAGCGCTTCCGCTGTTCTGAAACTGGCCGGACTCACGGGAAAGTATTGGAGGAACTACAAAAAAAAAATGTTTCGTCGTAGCGCCACCTGGCTCAACGTTGAGATAAAATTCGTCGTGAGACTTCTGAAGACTCGAAACTGACATCTTTCGAAGAAAAGGCGAGTGAAACACCTCTTAAAACGCCAGTATATTGAAAATGTGGTAATGACACGATAGTTATGACAGATCCACATAGACTGTGATAAGAAATGTGAGCGACAGAAGGGGAAAAAAAAGAACAGAAGGGGTTGGGAATCACCTCTTCTGATTTGTCATGCGTATACATGCCGTGGCATTTCGCATTGAATGTTTCTAACGAATTTCTGTGTTGCTGCAGCGTAGGCTCATAGAGTCTGTGTGCACTAACACAACTAATATAATCGACGCTTGGCGCCGAAGCAAAGCTCGGAGGCGGTGCCGAACTGCCCTCCTATGTACACGAAATCCGTTGGCAGCTCGAGTGAATCATTTCCACACCAGCCGGGCCGCAGCGGAACGCGGGTAAGGCGCGAACGACGAGAGATGATGACTGCCTGACTAAGAGAGAAAGAGAAGCACTCGAGAAGGGGGAGAGGAATGGCGTGTTCGCAGGGCAAGCGAGAGTGACGGCGCGGGCGAAAGTCGCTAAACCAACGGACCCTAACGGTCACGGTTAGGGGCCTCGTCAAACATTTAATGAGTGCAGGCTGACTGCGAGAGCGGGGAAGCGAGGGGGATGGGGGGGGGGGGGGGGGGAAGCGCTGCATGGCGCTAAGCCTCAAGGTTCCTCTCTCTTACGCCTCGCCTGTTGCCTCCACCCGCGGTGCGTGCACCGTCTTCTTCACACTTCGACGCCTCCCAAAAGAGGGCCTGCCCATATTCTTCACCCCAACGACCCTCATCCATTCGGCATCGCTCCAGCTGCTGCTCGGGTGGCGCCGCAGGTGAACACAATACTCTCCGACCGGAATCGCCGGAACGGTTTCGGTCGTACACAAGCCCCAGCGCTATTACGATGTCGCTCTCTCGACGCGAAGGCAGCGTGAGTGTGATTTGTGCGCGGTGCCACCGTCATCGTCATCATCATCCCAGGCGAGACATGGGCACTTGTGCGTGCTACAAAGGGGCTCTGGGAGGAGCGCCCTCTTCTTGTGAGCGATTATGAGACGCTCCCCTAGCTCTGCAACCACCCACAACAAACGGACGGACAAAACGCGCCCTTAGTGTTCGCAGTAAAAAGAAGCTCTCGGTTCCAGGTGGCTGGCTCCCAAAGCAGCCAAGATAAAGGACGTGGGAGAGGGTGTTGCACAGATCGAGAGAGGGACACCACCGATTCGAGCCGGGTTGCGATTCGGTGAAACACAACTTGGCTCGCTCGGCTATGTGCTGAGGGGAAGAAACGGAAACGAGTGATCGCGGGATGTGGCGGCATCGGCGGGTTATGTGTGACGGCGTTTGAGTGTCGATGTGAGTCCTATGTGTGTGGTAATGTAGGAGGAGCTCTTATCTTCTGGGAAAGTCTCAGGGTGCGCAGTGGACACACACACACACACACACACACACACACACACACACACACACACACACACACACACACACACACACACACACACACACACACACACACACACACGCACACGCACACGCACACACGCACAACACGCACACACACACACACACACACACGCGGGCGCGCGCGCGCGCGCAGGCAAACTTTCTCTCAGTATCGCTGCCGCCTCACCAACCGCCGCAGTACGGAATCGCAGAGCTAGTGGCGACACCTTGTGATGTACTGCTAAACAAAGGCAACGTGTCCCGTGGAACGTTGATGCGGCATTGTGCTCAGCTCACTTTGTGGCGGAACAGTTGAGATAACCCCGAATACCTCCCATGAAATGAGCCCCGATCCTTATTTCCACCCTCGCCTCCCAGAGCTGGTGACGTTCGGTGTACGAGTACTGCGGACAGCGGGAACACCTGTAGAATTCGTCACCTGCCGGCAGCGTTTCTCTGCCGGCTGGTGGTGATCGAGTACTAATGACAGGCGTGTGAACTGCGGTCGTTAATTTTGGTGCCTGTCACGTGACTCACGAAGTAGATTATCGAGTATATGAACTGGTCCGTTGACGTGGCCATAAAATAAGGAAACTCGTCACTATCCTAACTGTAAGGAGCAACCGGTGTCTAAAAGCCTTCCTCATTTATAGGCTCGAAAAGCAAGAGTGTTGTGACTAAGCGTCTCACGGCTCAAACCATTCCAAAAGCTCGATGTAAGTAGATCGGCATAAAAAAATTACATACACACTAGATTTTACAGTTAAGATTAAGGTTGTGAAATATAGCTATAAGTGGATCCATGAGTCAGTCCGAATTAGCTTCCTTACCCGCCAAGCACTGCGGCCGTCATCTCGGTCCTTTCAACTTTCCTTTCTGTGTGAACTCGTACTAGCGCTTTGTACATCTGTCTTCACCCTAGTGAGGATGGGCTGCGAGTCGAAATCACTGCAACAAAAGGTCGGTGACAGCTGCTTTTATTTTTCGCGTCAGGCCCAAAAGAATATGCAGTGAAAACAAAAAGGTTCCGAGATGTCGACGAGGCGCAAAAAACTGGCAGTGGCTTAGCTCGGCTATGCCAGGATATACGTAGCGAAATCATACCAAACGGCGGCGGCGGCTTCGCGGCGAGGCGCGTGATATGACATCATGCCAGATGGCGCGGCGAGCGGGCGGTGTCCGCCAGATGCGGTGGTTGCTAGGCAACGGCTCAAGGTCGGTCTCTATGCCTCCTCGGAGCACCGCCACAGCGAAATCGCAAGTTCGTGGCCAATTTAGCTTTCGCTACAAAATGAGGCTCTTGTAAAAATTGCGCAATATACGTAACCTTGTCCTACTTCCATTTCATGTTCTGGGCAAATTGCTGCATCATAGTTAGCTCAGGCTGTCCACGACAAAGCCACCCTCCCAATGATCTCCGATCGCCTCTGCCTTGCCGAAGTCACGTTAGCAATATCTCAGTCGTTTAATACGGTCGTTACACTAAGTTATTATCTACAGTAGGTAGAGCACTTTCTTTCGCTTGATGTGAACTCCGTCACCTGCACGGAAGAATATTTATTTTATTTATTTGTATAATACCGTGGACCTCGCGTGGTCCAAGCAAGAACAGCAAATGGGAAACTACAGTTTCAATAACGCCATTCAAATGACACAGTAAACATAATGAAATGTAAGGTATAACACAACATTTACAGAACAAAAAAAGATGTAAATTGAAAATCTGTTTTTTACACAACTCACAGATTTTTTATAATTTTTACGGAGTGTAATCGCTTCAGGCACTAAATTTCACTTGCTTACAGTGCATGGAAATAATTCATATTTGAATAAGTTTACTTTCACAAAATATGGCGTTTAGGCGCAGATATGTATGGAGGTCCAAAAGTTCGTGGATTTTGATTGATAAAATAATGAAAGAGGAATTTGAATTGCGCTAAAAGAAAGCCCATTCACCCAACATTTCTCGACACATTTGCCTCTGATATCAGATCGTTTGTTCACGCGGTAGGTTTGTTTTTGAGTACATACTTCGAAAGAATGCAGTTCTATGTTTTGCAGTTCACTGTTCTCGGCGGCAATGGACCCATATCTGGCCACGACGTAGGGGCCTGCTAATGTCACAGGGAGCAAGATCTGGGAAATAATCAATAGCCTGAGCAATTGGTTGCCTGAAGATCATGTTGGATGCTTGAAGTTTGTCGCCTTCATTTCCCAAGTTTGAAGCGCTTCTCGTATTCAATGGATACTCTAGACCGACGTTTTTATTTATTTATTTATTTCAAATACCCTCATGGCCCTGAGGGCATTATTGAGGGGAGTGGAACAAGCACAGATAACAAAAATGAATACGATCACGGGTTACAGGACTACATATTGTTCACTGCACTGAGTTATTACAAATTTCACAATTCATGGAAGCCTAGACGAAGAAGGAAAAAAAAAACGAGAAAAGAGAACAAAACCCAACAAAAACAAAACTACAAATCAAGAACACAGAGTTCATGTCGCACTACTAACCTAAGGGCACACATGTCATGAGCAAGAAAAGCAGGCAATCAACTTTTTCTTAAAATGCTCGAGATCGTCGGTGAGTGCCACATCTGCTGGCAAGTGATTCCACTCGGATGATGTAGTTGGAATGAAAGAATTTTGGCGAGCAGTAGTGTGACAAGGTGGAACGCCCACTTTGCGTGGATGGTCAATGCGCGATGAAACATACGTGGGTGGAATGAGCAAAGCGTTTTTCAAAACATGATTGAAATTGTAGATCTTAAAAAAAGACAGAGTCGTGAAATTTTTCGGCGCAGTGAAAGTAATGGTAGTGACAATGTGCTTTTCATTTGTGTGACACTTGATGTACGGCCATAGTCGTGAAGAATAAAACGAGCGGCACGGTTCTGAACAGCTTCCAAAACAGATATAAGTGACTTAGTATGAGGATCCCATATCGACGCGGCGTATTCAAGCTTCGAACGAACCAGTGTTTTATACAGAAGGAGTTTGACTGAAGTGGGTGCATTAGAAAAGTTTCTTTTTATGTAACCAAGCATGCGGTTAGCGTTTCCAGTAATGTAGGTGATATGCTGGTTCCAGGATAAGTTTGATGTCAGATGTACACCGAGGTATTTATACGAGGTAACCGGGGCTAAAGAAGCACTGTTGATACTGTAAGAGGCTGGTGGCGAGACGCCTTGACGTGAAAAGCGCATGGTTTTGCATTTTGATGTGTTTAAAACCATTTTCCATTTAATGCACCAGTCTGTAATACAGTTACGATTATACAGTTAAGGTACTTAAGGTACAGTTAAGTTAAGGTAATACAGTTAAGAGTATGGAATATTTAAAGTATTCACAAGCTTGTTCATACTTTTGCGAGGTTTTCCATGCGTGAATTTCTGCTTTCCTGCTTTCCTTATTTGCACTGTCGAAGTGTCCACTTGGAATCGCTGAAACGACTCGAAGACAACAGTCCTAGATAGATCCTCATTCCCAAGAGAGCGTCGATAAGTCAATGTTCTCGCACCAGCTACACGTTTGTCTATATTTCTAGTCAGAAAGTTTACGTGAAAAGGCGCTGGGAATATATTACACATCTAGAAGCACATAGGAAGCCCAACAAAACAAAACGTTCATGCAGCGAAATGTACTGACAAAGTCAAGGAATCCTTGGACCTCCTCTCGTACTCACAACATTGAGACAACAGACGCCTTTAGCAAACCGTTTACCCTGTTGCCGTTAGCGGAGTACCGGTAGGCCGCCCACCGCCAGTGCGCACGCGCTGATTGGTCGCGATGAGGCAGGCGTATGCACAGCTGCCGGGTACATGGCGCCATCTGGCGCCTTCGAGGCGACCTGCGCATGCGCACTGACGGCGCCTGGGCTCCCGGTACTCCGGCACAAGACCTACTGAACTACAGACCTGCACATATGGCGGGGTCCTATGGAGCAGCGTGCGCCAACTTTCGTTAGGTTATTGGCCGTTGACGGCGCTCGGTTGACCTGTTCGTCTGCTATGATCATCATCATCGTTTGCCATTTTGAGCGAGATATTTAATACATTTGTTTCGTCTTCTTCTGCTATCTTAACATCAACGATAAAAATATCCACAATAACGACTTTTTTCGCTCTGGATGAGTATAAAAAACGTCTTTCTTTTTATCCGCTTTCTTTTCGTCAGTACCACCGTGCCTAGCATAGATAAATGGATGTTAATGATTACATGGACAAACGACGAAACTGCCTTCTTTGAAATAAAATGATGGAGGAGGCCATCTTGTTCAACAGGTATAATGTAGCGCCACGCTTCCCGTACGTGCCTTTTCCTAGCGGCAAAAGGCATGAACTAGAACATGCGCACTGGAGCAGTGCCAAATGTGCAGGTCTGTAGTTCAGTAGGTCTTGCTCCGGCAACGGCAACGATAAGACAGGGCACGGCATGTTAAAGGTGTCTAACCAATATTTTAGAATATAGTTGATATAGCAGTCCGTTTTATATAAGTGACTGCGCGGGGACGCTCACTACAAGCACCGTGCTCCAAGAGACGGCTTATCTCACTGCGTAGACATCTGTTTTTTACTGCGTGCTCAGGGCGACCTGTTAAGCAATGAAATATTGAGCAATAAACAGCCGATTATTTGGGTGACAATTTTCAATAATGATGCAAAGGGTGAGTGGCAGTTATATGCAGGGTTAAAGAACAAATGATGTTCATCGTGTGCGGCAATAGAAAGCGCCGAAGTTCAAGTATATGCCAAGTAGGCTTGAAGCATGAACGTAGGCGACGCGAATGCCGCACGCGTTTTGAGCGCGCTCGGATGCGCTCAGCTGCGCCAACCGAGAGTCCAAAGCACTTCATGGCGGCCATCTGTGACATTGAGTTTGCCGTAGCCATGATCAACTTTCAAGGTGACATGGACACGCGCACTGACTGATTGATTTCCTGTGCGACACTGTGGCGCCCGTTTTTTTCAACGGCTCGTGTCACAACTCTCACCACAGCCTGCTCTCATTACGCAGCAGGCATGGCGGTAATAGCTTTATCACATTACAGCTTGTAATTTGCTTTCTGCAATGTGATCAATTCGTTTTGAGGACTAGTAGCTAGCAGTGCCATGAATCCTACTGATATTCTTATGCAAAATACGCTCTGCATAATTTACGGAGAAGTCACGGTATGGGTACTTTTACTTTTAGGCATTTGAAGAATGAACTTTTAAAGTTGCGGTTTGACGCGCCAGCGAATAAGCCGATGCTCCTCTAAAGAAAAAAGAACGATAGAATCGAATAGAAATTTATTTGAAGTGCATTCACATACACTCCTAGAAGAAGGCCAAAAGCGCAAAATAACCGAACGTGTGCACTGCTTATGCAAGCTAATGTCGATCATCACGTTGGGCGTACGCCGCTAAAACCATGCAGTGTCGTTGCTTTGAAAACGAAAAAAAGAAGAAAAAAGTTGCTTGATAATACATGTAAGCTGAAGCACATTAAATGCCATCTCATTTGAAATCGTAATCAGCAAGCAATGCGAAACGAATGCCTACTGAAACGCCATATTTAAATGCGCAATGAAAGCAAATTTTTTTTCGCCGCCGAGAAAGCTACGAAAATTGGAGGATGCGCTCATTACGCGAGCTGGAAATATTAAATGGTGCAAATGTGAAAATAAGAGAAAAAATGGCCACATGTTTACCATTGTGACAATGCGAATTTCAGCCGCAACACCGGTGTTGCCGTAGTTGAGAGTCGGCTTCGCCAACACTTTTGATGGAATCTTAAAAGCAGCCGTGCGCAGTAACGAGTCATGGGCTATGTAGCTCGGTATTGGGAGTAAGTGCAGGGGGGGGGGGGGGAGGGGTTAGAGGTGCTGAGTAGGCACGCGTGACACACTGTCACACATGGTCACTTAGGGCCACTTATCTATCCATCCATATTAGGGCAAGTCAAGTGTCCGACGAGACAAACACATCGGGGCAGATGTGTGGAGGATGTCTCATGATGTCACAGGCGACATCAATGTGCTCGGACCAATCAGCGATCGTTGTCAAGGGCTCATGCGTAGCGTCATTCTATTTTGGCCAATCCGCATGACGAATTGCACCTGGTGTGTTACGCCGACAACGACACCTCAAGGACGGAAGAAGAGGCACTAACAGCTATCGCTGTAAAATTGCGCCTTCCACGGCACGTCATTTAGATCGAAGATGAATCTAAATTAATGCGGAAGCATGCACGAAACACGACGCGATTCGACGCATGACTGACAACAACGACGGTCTTGCTGATAACTCGGAGCCGCGGTGATGCGAGGCAGCTCCATCCCGGCCTGCTCCTTCGCCCGCATCGCTGCCGAGGGTGTTGTGGTAACGAAGCGTACCTTCATTTTAATGTGAGGTTGTCGTTAATGATGCCGTACTCTTAGCTAGAAGAGAAATTTAATGATGATCTGTGACTGGTTCGAAAGCTGTGAATTGCAACGCAGGGTGACTGGCCCAATATTGCAAATTAATGGCTTGGCTCTGGTCCTTTGTAAAGCCGGCCTTTGCCAATACGTTTCCAATATTGGGTCGATTACCTGTCCTTCTGGACGAGGAATTTCAGAGCATGAATGATGAGTTAATAAATGAACCTCGAATTCAAATGGAATAAACTTTTATTTACCACATTCGAAAACGGATGGACCACCGACGAAAAGATGGAAACACTAGGAACACATTTACTAGGAAAGTAAATGCTGGGAAAAAAAGGTTAAGCGTGAACGCAAACTTTGTAAAACCGAAAAATTAGTCGGGACAGCACTATTGGCATGATAGCAAAAATAATTACGAGTCAGGATACTTATTAGCTGGAGGAAAAAAAAAAGTATGGCAAATTACGTATTCAGTATTCATAAACATACCAATAGCCCTACCATCAGGTCGCTCTGTTTTTGAACAAAATATTATTCGAGATTCATAGGAAGTAAGGCAAAATGCCATTTCTATCAGGGGTACATTTATTTAAAAAAAATCGGCACAAAAATTTAAGCGCCTGTCCTCCACAGTTTTTCGTGTTCTTGGTAATATCCAGTTGTCAATGGGTTGGTCAAAAACATGTCTTCTTGCTGTAATTCAGCAAAGGACGTAATACACTCAGCACTTGCGGGAGGACATGATTTAAGAGGGCGTAGTAACGGTTATCTACAGAATCACAATACTACGAGTGATTTTATTATATAATATAGCACCACGCATAGTTCACCGAGCTGTCTCTACTTAAGGAACTTTATGTGAGGGCTCGCAGAACGCAAGAGCTCCCAATCGGAGCTTACTCATATGCAGCTTCGACCGCATGAGTGCGTCTTGTAGCTTCCACTACAGTGCCAACTAATTATATTAGCATTCAGACTGTCGGGCACTGATCCAGGAACGTTTCGCAAATCGCCCATCACGGCGCGGCGCGAGTACTGTTGTTTAGCAGCCGCATACTGCTGCTTCGCGCATTGTCTTCGCGCGTGCCCAACGACAGCGCGTGCACCGCGGGCTTTCTGGCGCTCCCGGAGACGCTGTCGCAAGACGAGCTGGAAGCTCGGAGGCTGCGAAGAGGCAGCGCCCTCTTGCAGGAAGCGGCGGCGGCGGCCGTGACAGGTGTCAGCGCATGACGAGACGGTCTTGCGCAACTCCCGCCATTTCTAGCGCGGCGAGGCTCTTGAGCCCGTGATCCTTTTGCGAAGCTGCCGCGGGTGGAACAAATGCAATCAAGAACACACACACTCTCTCTCTCTTCAGGCAAAAGTTGTAATTATTCTCCCCCTCCTCCTAGCTCACCTCCCCACAAAAAACAAACAAAAAAAAGCAAAGAATGTTGGAAGAGTGAGAGGCTGGACTTGTAGCGAAAGATAAATATACGGTGAATCGAGCCCTGGGACCTTTCAGACAGGAGCTGAGAGGGCTACCGCTTGACGAACGCTTGGACGGATAATGCTGCTTTTGAAATAGATAGACAACGTGTCGTGTGTGCTCGTTGTGGAAGAGAATGACGGCACGGACCAGCCAAGCTGTGAAGAGAAAAGGAACTGAGGTTTATTCAGAATTGTGGTTTGTTGCTGTTGCTAGGTAGCTGCGGCGGTGTTTCATCTAAAGCATTACATAATTTTTAAGAATAGGCTTTTTAGTTAAAAGACCGTTTTTTATTCGGCATAGCAATGCCAGTGGTGTTGTGCATCAAAAAACAGCTGGGATGTGCTAACTAGCAGGCTGGTTAACTAATACTG